>NC_084620.1:67832078-67999578 GCF_033978795.1 Nerophis ophidion
CAAAATTTTGCCGGTCCCGGAATATCCCTAAATAAAGCTTTTAAGTGCCTTATTTTCGTTATCTTCGAAACCACTATGCATTTTCCTGTGACGTCATACAGTGCTGCCAATGTAAACAAACAATGGGAATACCACAGCAAGATATAGTGACATTAGCTCGGATTCAAACTCAAATTTCAGCGACTAAAGCGATTCAACAGATTACGCATGTATTGAAACAGATGGTTGGAGTATGAAAATATTGAAGAAAAAACTGAAACTATTGAGCAAATAGCTATTGACGCTATTCATAGCCATAGCATGGCCGAATAGCTGCGTTAGCATCGCCGGTAAAATGTGCGGACCAAACGATCAGGACTTTGACATTTTGTGACACTGGAGCAACTTAAATCCGTCAATTGGTAAGTGTTTGTTTTGCATTAAATGTGTGTGTAAAGAAACGTAATATAGTTGCAAATGCATCTGCAGGTTATCCATACATCTCTGTGCCATGTCTGCTTTAGCACCGCCGGTATATAGCATGTTAGCATCGATTAGCGTAGCATGTTAGCATCGATTAGCTGGCAGTCAACACCAACAAAACTCAACTTTGTGAATTCGTTGATTTTATAGTTGCAAATGCATCTGCAGGTTATCCATACATCTCTGTGCCATGTCTGCTTTAGCACCGGCGGTAAATAGCATGTTAGCATCGATTAGCGCAGCATGTTGGCATCGATTAGCGCAGCATGTTAGCATCGATTAGCTGGTAGTCAACATCAACAAAACTCAACTTATTGAATTCGTTGATTATATAGTTGCAAATGCATCTGCAGGTTATCCATACATCTCTGTGCCATGTCTGATTTAGCACCGCCGGTATATAGCATGTTAGCATCGATTAGCGTAGCATGTTAGCATCGATTAGCTGGCAGTCAACATCAACAAAACTCCCCTTTGTGAATTTGTTGATTTTATAGTTGCAAATGCATCTGCAGGTTATCCATACATCTCTGAGCCATGTCTGCTTTAGCACCGCCGGTAAATAGCATGTTAGCATCGATTAGCGTAGCATGTTAGCATCGATTAGCTGGCAGTTACATCAACAAAACTCACCTTTGTGAATTCGTTGATTTTATAGTGACAAATGCATCTGCAGGTTATCCATACATCTCTGTGCCATGTCTGCTTTAGCACCGGCGGTAAATAGCATGTTAGCATCGATTAGCGTAGCATGTTAGCATCGATTAGCTTGCAGTTACATCAACAAAACTCACCTTTGTGAATTCGTTGATTTTATAGTGACAAATGCATCTGCAGGTTATCCATACATCTCTGTGCCATGTCTGCTTTAGCACCGGCGGTAAATAGCATGTTAGCATCGATTAGCGCAGCATGTTGGCATCGATTAGCGCAGCATGTTAGCATCGATTAGCTGGTAGTCAACATCAACAAAACTCAACTTATTGAATTCGTTGATTATATAGTTGCAAATGCATCTGCAGGTTATCCATACATCTCTGTGCCATGTCTGCTTTAGCACCGCCGGTATATAGCATGTTAGCATCGATTAGCGTAGCATGTTAGCATCGATTAGCTGGCAGTCAACATCAACAAAACTCAACTTTGTGAATTCGTTGATTTTATAGTTGCAAATGCATCTGCAGGTTATCCATACATCTCTGTGCCACGTCTTCTTTAGCACCGCCGGTAAATAGCATGTTAGCATCGATTAGCATAGCATGTTAGCATCGATTAGCTGGCAGTCAACATCAACAAAACTCAACTTTGTGAATTCGTTGATTTTATAGTTGCAAATGCATCTGCAGGTTATCCATACATCTCTGTGCCATGTCTGCTTTAGCATCGCCGGTAAATAGCATGTTAGCATCGATTAGCATAGAATGTTAGCATCGATTAGCGCATCATGTTAGCATCGATTAGCTGGCAGTCAACATCAACAAAACTCCCCTTTGTGAATTCGTTGACTTTATAGTTGCAAATGCATCTGCAGGTTATCCATACATCTCTGTGCCATGTCTGCTTTAGCACCGCCGGTAAATAGCATGTTAGCATCGATTAGCTGGCAATCACGCCGCAACCAAATGTGTCTGATTAGCACATAAGTCAACATCAACAAAACTCACCTTTGTGATTTCGTTGACTTTATCGTTGCAAATGCATCTGCAGGTTATCCATACATCTCTGTGCCATGTCTGTCATCGCCGGTAAAATGTGGAGACACTTTGGCACATTCAATGGGGGTCTGGCGGCAGATTTCTTGCCAGTGGTGCAACTTGAATCCCTCCCTGTTAGTGTTGTTACACCCTCCGACAACACACCGACGAGGCATGATGTCTCCAAGGTTCCAAAAAATAGTCGAAAAAACGGAAAATAACAGAGCTGAGACCCAATGTTTACAATGTGTTGAAAATGAAAATGGCGGGTGTATTACCTCGGTGATGTCACATTCTGACGTCGTCGCATCCAGAGCGATGAACAGAAAGGCGTTTAATTCGCCAAAATTCACCCATTTAGAGTTCGTAAATCGGTTAAAAAAATATATGGTCTTTTTCCTGCACCATCAAGGTATATATTGACGCTTGCATAGTTCTGGTTATAATGTTCCCCTTTAACAGCGATGAACAGGTACATTAAACTTAAACTTCTCCCGCTGACTTTTAGGTGACGCTCCTCAAGTACGGCGTCTACGAGGCCCTCTTCACGCTCCTGGCCTCCTGCATGAACAAAGATGGCCTCCTGGTGGCGCGCGGCGGAGGCTTTATCACCCGCGAGTTCCTCAAGAGCCTCCGTCGGCCCTTCAGCGACATGATGGAGCCCAAGTTCCAGTTCGCCACGCGCTTCAACGCCTTAGAGCTGGACGACAGCGACCTGGCCCTGTTCGTGGCCGCCATCATCTGCTGCGGAGGTGAGCTCGTCCGAGGTTTATCCCTCCTTCAAAGTCCTCACCTTCCTGTCCTTTTTTTCCAGACCGTCCGGGCCTGGTGGACGTGTCCCTGGTGGAGCAGCTCCAGGAAGGCATCGTGCAAGCTCTGCGGCTCCACCTGGTGGCCAACCACCCAGATGACGCCTTCCTCTTCCCGAGACTGTTGCAAAAACTGGCCGACCTCAGAGAGCTGGTCACCGAGCACGCTCAGTTGGTGCAAGAAATCGAGACGACGGAAGACACCTCGCTGCATCCCCTCTTGCAGGAAATCTACAGGGACATGTACTAACTTAAATATCACGACCAGGTACACTTTCACTCATACTGCACAAGAGAACTTTGTTTTAGGGAGAACTACTGTACTGTGAAAAGGGGGCCATATTTTACATTGGAGACAGACTAAAGCAATCATATGTAAAACTATACATATATATATATATATATATATATATATATATATATACTCTGTTTCCATATGCGTTGGGAAATTGTGTTAGATGTAAATATAAACAGAATACAATGATTTGCAAATCATTTTCAACCCATATTCAGTTGAATATGCAACAAAGACAACATATTTGATGTTCAAACTGATAAACTTTTTTTTTTTTTTGCAAATAATCATTAACTTTAGAATTTGATGCCAGCAACACGTGACAAAGAAGTTGGGGAAAGGTGGCAATAAATACTGATAAAGTTGAGGAATGCTCATCAAACACTTATATGGAACATCCCACAGGTGTGCAGGTTAATTGGGAACAGGTGGGTGCCATGATTGGATATAAAAACCCATCCTATCCATCCATTTTCTACCACTTATTCCCTTTTGGGGTCGCGGGGGGCGCTGGCGCCTATGTCAGCTACAATCGGGCGGAAGGCGGGGTACACCCTGGACAAGTCACTACCTCATCACAGGGCCAACACAGATAGACAGACAACATTTACACTCACATTCACACATCCATCCATCCATTTCCTACCACTTATTCCCTTTTGGGGTTGCGGGGGGCGCTGGCGCCTATGTAAGCTACAATCGGGCGGAAGGCGGGGTACACCCTGGACAAGTCGCCACCTCATCGAAAGGCCAACACAGATAGACAGACAACATTCACATTCACACATCCATCCATTTTCTACCACTTATTCCCTTTTGGGGTCGCGGGGGGCGCTGGCGCCTATCTCAGCTACAATCGGGCGGAAGGCGGGGTACACCCTGGACAAGTCGCCACCTCATCGCAGGGCCAACACAGATAGACAGACAACATTCACACACTAGGGCCAATTTAGTGTTGCCAATCAACCTATCCCCAGGTGCATGTCTTTATAAAAACAGCTTCCCAAAAAATTCTCAGTCTGTCACAAGAAAGGATGGGGCGAGGTACACCCCTTTGTCCACAACTGCGTGAGGAAATAGTCAAACAGTTTAAGAACAACGTTTCTCAAAGTGCAAATGCAAAAAAATTAGGGATTTCAACATCTACGGTCCATAATATCATCAAAAGGTTCAGAGAGTCTGGAGAAATCACTCCACGTAAGCGGCATGGCCGGAAACCAACATTGAATGAACGTGACCTTCGATAACTCAGACGGCACTGTATCAAAAGCCGACATCAATCTCTAAAGGATATCACCACATGGGCTCAGGAACACTTCAGAAAACCACTGTCACTAAATACAGTTTGTCGCTACATCTTTAAGTGCAAGTTAAAGCTCTACTACGCAAAGCGAAAGCCATTTATCAACAACATCCAGAAACAACGGCGGCTTCTCTGAGCCTGAGATCATCTAAGATGGACTGATGCAAAGTGGAAAAGTGTTCTGTGGTCTGACAAGTCCACATTTCAAATTGTTTTTGGAAATATTCGACATTGTGTCATCGGGACCAAAGGGGAAGCGAACCATCCAGACTGTTATCGACCTAAAGTTCAAAAGCCAGCATCTGTGATGGTATGGGGGTGCATTAGTGCCCAAGGCATGGGTAACTTACACATCTGTGAAGGCACCATTAATGCTGAAAGGTACATACAGTTTTTGGAACAACATATGCTGCCATCTAAGCGCCGTCTTTTTCTTGGACGCCCCTGCTTATTTCAGCAAGACAATGCCAAGCCACATTCAGCACGTGTTACAACAGCGTGACTTCGTAAAAAACGAGTGCGGGTACTTTCCTGGCCTGCCTGCAGTCCAGACCTGTCTCCAATGGAAAATGTGTGGAGCATTATGAAGCGTAAAATACCACAGCGGAGACCCCGGACTGTTGAACGACTGAAGCTCTACATAAAACAAGAATGGGAAAGAATTCCACTTTCAAAGCTTCAACAATTAGTTTCCTCAGTTCCCAAACGTTTATTGAGTGTTGTTAAAAGAAAAGGTGATGTAACACAGTGGTGAACATGCCCTTTCCCAACTACTTTGGCACATGTTGCAGCCATGAAATTTTAAGTTACTTATTATTTGCAAAAAAAAATAAAAATTATGAATTTCAGCATAAAATATCTTGTGTTGGCCCTGCGGTGAGCTGGCGACTTGTCCAAGGGTCCCCCGCCTTCCGCCCGATTGTAGCTGAGATAGGCACCAGCGCCTCCCGCGACCCCAAAGGGAATAAGCGGTAGAACATGGATGGATGGATATCTTGTCTTTGTCGTGCATTTAATTGAATATGGGTTGAAGAGGATTTGCAAATCATTGTATTTTGTTTATATTTACATCTAACACAATTTCCCAACTCATATGGAAACGGGGTTTGTGTGTGTATATATATGTGTGTGTGTGTGTGTGTGTGTGTGTGTGTGTGTGTGTGTGTATATATATATATATATATATATATATATATATATATATAAATTGCCTGACTAGTATAGTGGCCATTTGGTGTCAAACCTATGTAACCTTGTATATTATTTAAAAAATGTGTGCTATTTTTTTTTGCATTTGAACAACCCTGCATGATGATTGAAATGTGACTTCTCAAACTACAAATGAGGCTTTCATAAATAAAATACAAAATACTGACTGCATCACTTTTTTGGACAAATACACACTTTTGAAAGTACACACACAGAATGTATTTAACTTTTTTTAATGTTGCCATGTCGATTTCTGACAATCATAGTGAGGTTCATTTGTGTCTTGACTATGAATTTTGTGAACATACTTTTTTTTTTTTATACCAGCTGAAAATGTCATTGTATGAAAGTGTGTGTGTTCAAAAATTCAGTTTGTTAAAATTCAGTCTACAGAAAATTCAGCGTAAAAAACTTAAATGCAGAAATATTTCTTGCTTCAAAACTCGAGACCCATCCATCCATCCATCCATTTCCTACCGCTTATTCCCTTTTGGGGTCGCGGGGGGCGCTGGCGCCTATCTCAGCTACAATCGGGCGGAAGGCAGGGTACACCCTGGACAAGTCGCCACCTCATCGCAGGGCCAACACAGACAACATTCACACTCACATTCACACACTAGGGCCAATTTAGTGTTGCCAATCAACCTATCCCCAGGTGCATGTCTTTGGAAGTGGGAGGAAGCCGGAGTACCCGGAGGGAACCCACGCAGTCACGGGGAGAACATGCAAACTCCACACAGAAAGATCCCGAGCCTGGATTTGAACCCAGGACTGCAGGACCTTCGTATTGTGAGGCAGACGCACTAACCCCTCTGCCACCGTGAGACGCAGTTCCGTTTAAAAAAATAAGTGTGTAAAAAATTCAGTGTAAAACATTCAATGTTTAAGAAGTCAGTGTAACATGATATGAGCGGCTTTAAAACTCAAGACCCATCCATCCATCCATTTTCTACCGCTTATTCCCTTCTAGTGTGTGAATGTGAGTGTGAATGTTGTCTGTCTATCTGTGTTGGCCCTGCGATGAGGTGGAGACTTGTCCAGGGTGTACCCCGCCTTCCGCCCGATTGTAGCTGAGATAGGCGCCAGCGACCCCGAAAGGGAATAAGCGGTAGAAAATGGATGGATGGATGGAACTCAAGACCCACTTATGTTAAATTTAAATTAAGTGTAAAATCGTTCAGTTTAGAAATATTTGTTGCTTCAAAACTCATTACTGTTACTGCGGTATAGCTCGGTTGGTAGAGCGGCCGTGCCAGCAACCTGAGGGTTGCAGGTTCGATCCCCGCTTCCACCATCTTAGTCACTGCCGTTGTGTCCTTGGGCAAGACACTTTACCCACCTGCTCCCAGTGCCACCCACACTGCTTTAAATGTAACTTAGATTTTGGGTTTCACTATTTAAAGCGCTTTGAGTCACTAGAGAAAAAGCGCTATATAAACATCATTCACTTCACTTCACAATTAAAAATTCGGTGTGTAAAAACTTCATGAAAAAAATTTAAAAATATTTAAGTGCAGATATATTTGTGTCAAGTTTAAAGTTTAATTCACTCAATTTTTTTTTACACCGACTTTAAAACTATTTGACAAAATATTTTTTCAAAAGACAAATGTTGCTCAAATGTTTTTATTTAATAAAATTGTCAGCATTATTTGATGTAAAAAAAAAAAAATTAAAATGCAAAAAATTCAGTCTAAAAAAACTTTCGGAATAAAGACACAAATTAACTTCTTTCTGCAATCAGTGCTGTTTTAAAATAGTTTCAATAACCGGAAACAACAATAGATAAATAAATAGTACTTTATTGATTCCTTCAGGAGACTTAGCGACTTAGACTTAGACTTCCCTTTATTGTCATTAAAATTTGAATTTTGCAGTACAGATACGAACGAAATGTTGTTGCTTTTGCTCATGGTAGTGCAGGATACAAGAGCAATAAGGTGCAGATATGAATAAATAGATTACTGTACTGATAAATACTTTGCACTTTTGCATATGCATCCATTTTTATGGATGTATGTTATATTGTGTTTATATTCCCGCGAGTTCCCTCAGGCAAATTTAAATAATGATAATATAACAATAATTAATGACTCAATTTGTTTTTTAGTAGTCTGTAAAATAAGCTGTATTTTTGTTAAAAATGACCATAAAATTTATTATTTTATGGTCATTATTAAGCTATATCAGTGGTTCTCAAATGGGGGTACGCGTACCCCTGGGGGTACTTGAAGGTATGCCAAGGGGTACGTGAGATTTTTTTAAATATTCTAAAAATAGCAACAATTCAGAAATTCTTTATAAATATATTTATTGTATAATACATCAACAAAATATGAATGTAAGTTCATAAACTGTGAAAAGAAATGCAACAATGCAATATTCAGTGTTGACAGCTAGATTTTTTTGTGGACATGTTCCATAAATATTCATGTTAAAGATTTTTTTTGTGAAGAAATGTTTAGAATGAAGTTCATGAATCCAGATGGATCTCTATTATCCATCAATCAATAAATTAATATTTATTTATATAGCCCTAAATCACAAGTGTCTCAAAGGGCTGCACAAACCACAACGACATCCTCGGTAGAGCCCACATAAGGGCAAGGAAAACTCGCACCAGTGGGACGTCGGTGACAATGATGACTATGAGAAACCTTGGAGAGGACCCCATATGTGGGCAATTTCCCCCCCCCCAAACACACACACACACATAGGGGACCGAAAGCAATGGATGTCGAGCGGATCCAACATGATATTGTGAAAGTCCAATCCATAGGGGATCTAACATAACCGTGAGAGTCCAGTCCAAAGTGGATCCAACACAGTAGCGAGAGTCCCGTCCAAAGTGGAGCCAGCAGGAAACCATCCCAAGCGGAGATGTCCCAGCCGATACACAGGCGAGCGGTCCATCCTGGGTCCCGACTCTGGACAGCCAGTACTTCATCCATGGCCACCGGACCGGACCCCCTCCACAAGAGAGAGTGGGACATAGGAGAAAAAGAAAATAAACGGCAGATCAACTGGTCTAAAAAGGGAGTCTATTTAAAGGCTAGAGTATACAAATGAGTTTTAAGGTGAGACTTAAATGCTTCTACTGAGGTAGCATCTCGAACTGTTACCGGGAGGGCATTCCAGAGTACTGGAGCCCGAACGGAAAACGCTCTATAGCCCGCAGACTTTTTTTGGGCTCTGGGAATCACTAATAAGCCGGAGTCTTTTGAAGGCAGATTTCTTGCCGGGACATATGGTACAATACAATCGGCAAGATAGGATGGAGCTAGACCGTGTAGTATTTTATACGTAAGTAGTAAAACCTTAAAGTCACATCTTAAGTGCACAGGAAGCCAGTGCAGGTGAGCCAGTACAGGTGTAATGTGATCAAACTTTCTTGTTCTTGTCAAAAGTCTAGCAGCCGCATTTTGTACCAACTGTAATCTTTTAATGCTAGACATGGGGAGACCCATATTATTCTATTACAATCCCCAAAGAGGGCACTTTAAGTTGATGATTACTTCTATGTGTAGAAATCTTTATTTATAATTGAATTACTTGTTTATTTTTCAACAAGTTTATAGTTATTTTTATATGTTTTTTTCCAAATAGTTCCAGAAAGACCACTACAAATGAGCAATATTTTGCACTGTTATACAATTTAATAAATCAGAAACTGATGACATAGTGCTGTATTTTACTTCTTTATCTCTTTTTTTCAACCAAAAATGCTTTGCTCTGATTAGGGGGTACTTGAATTTAAAAAATGTTCACAGGGGGTACATCACGGACACCAGGTAGCCCATAAGGACCAGATGAGTGGCCCGCTGGCCTGTTCTAAAAATAGCTCAAATAGCAGCACTTACCAGTGAGCTGCCTCTATTTTTTAAATTGTATTTATTTACTAGCAAGCTGGTCTCGCTTTGCTTGACATTTTTAATTCTAAGAGAGACAAAACTCAAATAGAATTTGAAAATCCAAGAAAATATTTTAAAGACTTGGTCTTCACTTGTTTAAATAAATTATTTTATTTTTTTACTTTGCTTCTTATAACTTTCAGAAAGACAATTTTTAGGGAAAAAATACAACCTTAAAAATGATTTTAGGATTTTTAAACACATATACCTTTTTACCTTTTAAATTCTTTCCTCTTCTTTCCTGACAATTTAAATCAATGTTCAAGTAAATTTATTTTTTTATTGTAAAGAATAATACATCCATTTTAATTTAATTCTTCATTTTAGCTTCTGTTATTTCTACGAAGAATATTTGTGAAATATTTCTTCAAACTTATTAAGATTAAAATTCCCCCAAAAATTATTCTGGCAAATCTAGAAAATCTGTAGAATCAAATTGAAATCTTATTTCAAAGTCTTTTGAATTTCTTTTACAATTTTTGTTGTGGAAAATGTAGAAGAAACAATGATTTGTCTTTGTTAGAAATATAGCTTGGTCCAATTTGTTATATATTCTAACAAAATGCAGATTGGATTTTAACCTATTTAAAACATGTCATCAAAATTCTAAAATTAATTTTAATCAGGAAAAATTACTAATGATGTTCCATAATTTTTGTTTTTAATTTTTCCAAAAAGATTCGAGTTAGCTAGTTTTTCTCTTCATTTTTTTCGGTTAAATTTTGAAATTTTAAAGAGTCGAAATTGAAGATAAACTATGTTCCAAAATTTAATTTTAATTTTTTCCCTGTTTTCTCCTCTTTTATACTGTTCAATTAAGTGGGGTTTTTTCATCATTTATTCTCTACAAAAAACCTTCCGTAAAAGGAAAAAAAATGTACGACGGAATGACAGACAGAAATACCCATTTTTTTAATATACCGTATTTCCTTGAATTGCCGCAGGGCAGTGGTCCCCAACCTTTTTGTATCCGCGGACCGGTCAACGCTTAATAATTTGTCCTTTTTTTTTTTTTTTTTTTTTTTTTCTTCTTTGTCATGAAAAAGGGACGTTTTTGTCATGAAACAGGGAGTTTTTTGTGGTTGGTGCACTATTTGCAAGTGTATATTGTGTTTTTTATGTTGATTTAATTAAAAAAAAAAAAAACATATATCCATCCATCCATTTTCTACCGCTTATTCCCTTTTGGGGTCGCGGGGGGCTATATATATATATATATATATATTTTTTTAAATAAAAAATTCTTCTGCGGCCCGGTGGTTGGAGACCACTGCCGCAGGACATATAGTATGCGCCTGCCTTGAATTACTGCCGGGTCAAACTCGCTTCGCAAAATAATTAGCACATGTTTAGTATTGCCGCCTGTCATCATTTTCAAAATGGAGCCGGCTGATTTCAATACCGGTAATTTGAAATCGCATAAAGGGAAGAAGATTAAGAGCTATTCAGTAGGATTTAAGGTCCAAGCTTACATCACACTCAATTTTTTACTGCATACCTTTGGTAAGTGCCGGAGTGAGGAGACATTTTAAAATAATTATCACATGCTTACTTTTACCGCATGCCTTTGGTAAGCACAGGAGCGAGAAGAGGTTTTAAATTAATTAGCGCCCCGGCGGAAATTCAAGGAAATACGGTATATATAGATTTATTTATTAGAGGTAAATTGAGCAAATCGGCTATTTTTGGCCATTTATTCAATCAATCAATCAATCAATGTTTATTTATATAGCCCCAAATCACAAATGTCTCAAAGGACTGCACAAATCATTACGACTACAACATCCTCGGAAGAACCCACAAAAGGGCAAGGAAAACTCACACCCAGTGGGCAGGGAGAATTCACATCCAGTGGGACGCCAGCGACAATGCTGACTATGAGAACCTTGGAGAGGACCTCAGATGTGGGCAACCCCCCCCCCCTCTAGGGGTCCGAAAGCAATGGATGTCGAGCGGGTCTAACATGATACTGTGAAAGTTCAATCCATAGTGGCTCCAACACAGCCGCGAGAGTTCAGTTCAAGCGGATCCAAGACAGCAGCGAGAGTCCCGTCCACAGGAGACCATCTCAAGCGGAGGCGGATCAGCAGCGTAGAGATGTCCCCAACCGATACACAGAGGTGGGTAGAGTAGCCAGAAATTCTACTCAAGAGTACAGTTACTTTAGAGATATATTACTCAAGTAAAAGTAAGGAGTAGTCACCCAAATATTTACTTGAGTAAAAGTAAAAAGTATGTTGTGAAAAAATTACTCAAGTACTGAGTAACTGATGAGTAACCTGATTACAGCAACAAATAATGCACAAAAACATAAAAATAGCAATGAGCAAATTCAGAGCCAGGAATATCTCTTAAGTAACTAAAACAATAATATATATTAAATAATTATACATTAAAATAAAATGAAAAAAATGGCACATTGAGCCACAATAACTTAACAGAACCATGGCCTCAGTAGGCATTCATAGATTTGATTGATTGATTAAAACTTTTATTAGTAGATTGCACAGTACAGTACATATTCAGTACAATTGACCACTAAATGGTAACACCCCAATAAGTTTTTCAACGTTTATCAATTACTTAATAAATGACCAAGTCGAGGTGATCTACCTCATATATACATACACACACATATCATTTATACACACACATATCATACATACACACACATATCATATATATATACATATATATGTATATATATATATATATATATATAAATATATATATATACAGTATATAATTTATATTTATTTTGCCGTTTTTGTTCACATGTTGAAGGTGTTTTAATGAATATACATGCATGTTTAACATATAGATTCCTATCTTTCATGAAGACAAGAATATAAGTTGGTGTATTACCTGATTCTGATGACTTGCATTGATTGGAATCAGACGTTCACGTTTTCAAATGGAGGAGAAAAAAAGTTCCTCTTTTCTGTCTAATACCACATGAAAGTCGTTGGTTTTTGGCATCTTATTTGTCCAGCTTCCATATTCGTTTTTATACACTTTACAAGAAATACATTGGCGGCAAACTCCGTAGCTTGCTAGCTTGTTTGCGCTGGCTTTCGGAGACTCTAATTTTGTTAACGCAGGTGCGTTGGAGCGGCGCTTTTATTGTGAAGACAGGAACTGTGCGATCAGTCTTTAGGCTTATGACGGGAAGTACGGTTGCAATAAAAAGTGTCTTTTTTCCTTTACACTTTTGATTGATTGATTGATACTTTTATTAGTAGATTGCACAGTACAGTACATATTCCGTACAATTGACCACTAAATGGTAACACCCCAATAAGTTTTTTAACTTGTTTAATTCGGGTCATGTGACCGCCTGGCTCTGTTTGATTGGTCCAACGTCACCAGTGACTACATGTGATTGGTGAAACGCAGGCATGTGTAGATTTTACTTTGAAGCTCTGTCATTGACCAAAACAAACATTAATAGATTGATAAAAAAAAGTAGTGAGTAGCGAGCTGAATGTAGATAAATGGAACGGAGTAAAAGTAGCGTTTCTTCTCTATAAATATACTCAAATTAAAGTATGTTGCATAAAAACTACTCGTAGAAGTACAATTTATCCCAAAAGTTACTCAAGTAAATGTAACGGAGTAAATGTAGCGCGTTACTACCCACCTCTGCCGATACACAGGCGAGCGGTCCATCCTGGGTCCCGACGAGCGGTCCATCCTGGGTCTCGACTCTGGACAGCCAGTACTTCATCCATGGTCATCGGACCGGACCCCCTCCACAAGGGAGGGGGGGACATAGGAGAAAGAAAAGAAGCGGCAGATCAACTGGTCTAAAAAGGAGGTCTATTTAAAGGCTAGAGTATACAGATGAGTTTTAAGGTGAGACTTAAATGCTTCTACTGAGGTAGCATCTAATTTAAGTGTGTATCAAACTGGTAGCCCTTCGCATTAATCAGTACCCAAGAAGTAGCTCTTGTTTTCAAAAAGGTCGGTGACCCCTGCTTCAGACAGTGGAGTGGTAATACTCCCCCGAGCCTGCAGGTGGCGCTGCAGGACCTTATAACGACAAACAGGACGCGCTTCTCCATTTCCCTTTTCTAGTATATAATGGAGCAAACTACAACGGAACCCTGTATAAATACATTTACATGCCAACTTTGTGGTTTAAGTTGTCCTTTTACTTGCTTCGGACAAAAGCCACCAAACACCAGAGCCATAGTGTGAGTTCACAAAAAAGCTGCAGCAGGACGTCGTGTGGCGAGTTGGATGCTAACTAGCTAGCTATGCTAACAGCTCGCTGCTACGTGCGGAACCGACACTTCAAAATGTCGACTTTTTTTTGCTTTTCTCTTCTTTTATGGACCTGGCGTGTGTTGATGTGTATGTTTATTGTGTTGTCTAGGTTGCTGGAGGAGTGTTTTGTGACTAAAGACCCCTTCAGCCCGGACAAGGAAAAGTTCCTCGTTTTGGGTTCAAAGTGCAACTTGTGCGATGCTACAGTTTGTGTTGGCGCGGTAAATGACCTTTTTTTTTTATCCTATCTCCCTTCTAACGACTGTTTTGACCCTACATTGCTGTGTGGCTTCAACCTTATCCTCATGTGACCTCGTATCATGTGTCCTCAAAATGTACACCATGTGCTGAGTGAGCAGTAGGACTGAAGCAATCTATTTGCGGCGTGCATTCATTAAAGACCTACTGAAATACGATTTTATTATCCAAACGGGGATAGCAGGTCCATTTTATGTGTCATACTTGATCATTTCGCGATATTGCCATATTTTTGCTTAGTAGAGAACATCAACGATAAAGTTCCCAACTTTTG
Organism: Nerophis ophidion; assembly: GCF_033978795.1. NCBI lineage: Eukaryota > Metazoa > Chordata > Actinopteri > Syngnathiformes > Syngnathidae > Nerophis > Nerophis ophidion. The sequence goes on from NC_084620.1 coordinate 67,846,563, forward strand.
GTCGCTAATAAAAAAGTCTTACCTGTACCGGAAGTAGCAGACGATATGCGTGTGTGGCGTCACGAGTTGTGGAGCTCATCACATTGTTTACAATCCTAGCCACCAGCAGCGAGAGCGATTTGGACCGAGAAAGCGACGATTTCCCCATTAATTTATTCGTGGATGAGGAAAGTTAGAGTGAAGCACTAGGAAAAAAAAGGCGACCGCAGTGTGACTGATCAAGTCAAGTCAGCTTTATTTAAATAAATGGGTTGTACTTGTATAGCGCTTTTCTACCTTCAAGGTACTCAAAGCGCTTTGACACTACTTCCACATTTACCCATTCACACACACATTCACACACTGATGGAGGGTGCTGCCATGCAAGGCGCTAACCAGCACCCATCAGGAACAAGGGTGAAGTGTCTTGCTCAGGACACAACGGACGTGACGAGGTTGGTACTAGGTGGGATTCTAACCAGGGACCCTCGGGTTGCGCACGGCCACTCTCCCACTGCGCCACGCCGTCCCATTTATCAATTTCTTTACATGTAAGACATACAAAGGAATCGAAATTGTTTCTCACTCTCCCATGCGTAGACAAAATAAAAAGAAAACACAACGTGAATATGTCTACCTACTAAAGTGACAATATATACAGTTCCTGTTGTTTTTAAATAAGATATGGCTGTAAACAATGAGTGTTTCATCAGTAGTGCAAATACTTGTGATATACTTAGCAGCAGATGTGTGCAATTTTGCATAGACATTTTTTGTGGGTCATGGGGTTTAGAGTTCAGATATCGGACACATTTACTACGATAATTCTGGAAAATCCTTTATAATAATAATAATAATGGATTAGATTTATATCGCGCTTTTCTATTGTTACATACTCAAAGCGCTCATTTTGATGTGGGAACCCATCATTCATTCACACCTGGTGGTAGTTCCTCACCTCAACACAATGCGCCAGTTTAAGGATGTCACGAAGAGGAACTAAACTCATTCCTCGCGCCCGCCCATATCAGGCACAAAGCTTTTATGGCCCCGTTGCAGCACCTTAAGGGGGTTGGAGGGGTGAACGGTGGGCGTCGTGACGTACTAAAACGAAACGGGTATACTTAAGCTCTGACGGCACAAACGACTTAGGAAAGAAAAAAAAAAAAAAAACTTAGATTTATATCGCGCTTTTCTATCAATCAATCAATCAATGTTTATTTATATAGCCCCAAATCACAAATGTCTCAAAGGACTGCACAAATCATTACGACTACAACATCCTCGGAAGAACCCACAAAAGGGCAAGGAAAACTCACACCCAGTGGGCAGGGAGAATTCACATTCAGTGGGACGCCAGCGACAATGCTGACTATGAGAAACCTTGGAGAGGACCTCAGATGTGGGCAACCCCCCCCCCCCTCTAGGGGACCGAAAGCAATGGATGTCGAGCGGGTCTAACATGATACTGTGAAAGTTCAATCCATAGTGGCTCCAAGACAGCAGTGAGAGTCCCGTCCACAGGAAACCATCTCAAGCGGATCAGCAGCGTAGAGATGTCCCCAACCGATACAGGCGAGCGGTCCATCCTGGGTCCCGACGAGCGGTCCATCCTGGGTCTCGACTCTGGACAGTCAGTACTTCATCCGTGGTCATCGGACCGGACCCCCTCCACAAGGGAGGGGGGGACATAGGAGAAAGAAAAGAAGCGGCAGATCAACTGGTCTAAAAAGGAGGTCTATTTAAAGGCTAGAGTATACAGATGAGTTTTAAGATGAGACTTAAATGAGACTTAAATGCTAAACGCTCAAAGCGCTCACAGAGAAGTGGGACTCATCATTCATTCACACCTGTTGGTGGTAAGCTACATCAGTAGCCACAGCTGCCCTGGGGTAGACTGACAGAAGCGTGGCTGCCAGTCATCATTCATTCACCAGTGTAAGCGGCACCGGGGGCAAAGGGTGAAGTGTCCGGCCCAAGGACGCAACGGCAGCGATTTGGATGTCAATAGGTGGGAAGCGAACCTGCAACCCTCAGGTTTCTGGCACGGTCGCTCTACCCACTACGCCATGCCGCCCCTATCTGCTTATTGTGTTACTAGTGTTTTAGTGACATTATACTGTCGTAGCTGAAAGTCGGAGGGGTGTGGTGACCGCCAGTGTCTCTGAGGGAAGCCATGGAGGAGCCAAGAAAGTCGCAGCTGCCTCTTTGACAGCTGCAGGAGGAACGACAAAAGCTCCGCTCACGTTTACGGTAAGAGCCGACTTATTACCACAATTTTCTCACCGAAACCTGTCGGTTGACATGTGGTAGAGAAACCTGTTCGCCTGACCGCTCTGTTCCATATTAAAGCTTCACAAAAAACAAAGAAACACCGGCTGTGTTTCGGTGCTAAAGGCAGCTGCAATCCACCGCTTTCCACCAACAGCATTCTTCTTTGACGTCTCCATTATTAATTGAACAAATTGCAAAAGATTTAGCAACACAGATGTCCAGAATACTGTGTAATTATGTGATTAAAGCAGACGACTTTTAGCCGTGAGTGGTGCCGGAATAAAATGTCCGCTACAACCAATAACGTCACAAGCCCGCGTCATTCCGCAACGTTTTCAACAGGACACTTTGCGGGAAATTTAAAATTGCAATTTAATAAACTAAACCGGCCATATTGGCATGTGTTGCAATGTTAATATTTCATCATTGATATATAAACTATCAGACTGCGTGGTCGGTAGTAGTGGCTTTCAGTAGGCCTTTAAAATGTACACCATGTGCTGAGTAAGCAGTGTGATTGAAGCAATCTACTTGCGGTGCGCATTCAATAACGTGACACCTTTTTTTTTTTTTTTCGCTGACCTGGCAGGACTGCAGCCTTTTCTACACCAGGAGGTTCTGCATGCCTTGTGTCAACAAGAACTTGGACCAGTTCCCCCGGCAGATTCAGGCCGAGCTGGCCAAGAAGGGGCAGCCGTCCATGGACACCAAGTGATAGGTTTCTAACGTCTTGTCCTTTTTGTTCTTTTATATGACAAACACAGCTCTCTGCATCATGGCAACACTTTTGTCAAAATATGTGGACATTTTCTTGTATTTTCAGGTTTACATTCGCTTTTAACAAGAAAAGGAGAAATATAATTGTAATTTATAACATTTGTATGGACGTACCACGCTTAAAATATTCAGTGTATCAGAATGTGGAATTAAATTATGGAAAGGATTAACCAAAGAAATCAAACAATGTACTAATAATCCACTTCAATAAACTTAGTGTTTACAAAATAGAAAGAAGAACCATGATAAACATTCAGACTTTATTTCATCCATCCATTCATTTTGTAGATAATCTTACCAGATGAAATATAACTTATTTCACTAATTATTTATTTAATTTGATTGTTATTAGTTATGGAGCATATTGTGATTAAATTGAGAACATGAAGTGAAGAAAAGTGTTTGCAACTGCTATGTAAAGAAAAAGGGGTAGGATTAAATAAGCTCTACTTCTTCCTACTCCTTTTCGAACGTGTTGAATAGAGAAACTGGAAATTGTGTTGTATCATGTATGCACGCATGTTCAAAATAAACACAAACTCAACTCAACATGTACATTTTAATATATATAGATATTTGTTGCTAAGGTATGAATGTTATATATGAAAAAAAAAAATGGACATATTGAAGTCGCTTGTAAAGCCTATAGTAATACAACTCTTTATATGACCAAAAAATTAATTGGGGAAAAAAAAATTAAAGTCTATGTAAACTTTTTATTTTACAACAGTCATCACAATATGTTTTGCTCTTACATCATCATATGCACTAGCTAGGATTAAAGGCTACATTTTATTGTTCTTTTATTTCCTAAAGCCTCCGCTGTGCAAAGTGCAGCGACACAGTGGCAAAGTCGAACAGCGATAGGCACCCAGCCAACTATGACGGCACCGCTCCCTCCTCGACACTGACGTCAGCACTTTCAAGAGGTTTGTGCTCTTGTTGTCCCTTTTTATTTAACCCTCTCAACCCGCCTGCAAACGTCACGTTGACCGTACGTAACCTCTAACCGCTGAGTGGATTTGCGGTGATTCAATCAAGTTGTGCTCTAAGTCATTTTATGGGCCGTCACAATCAGATCAAGCTCGCTGTCTTGTCGCTTGATGGTTGTGATAGCGCAGCCACATGGCCATGCTTCAATCCATCTTACAGGTGTGTCCTTATCTGATGACAATGAGCCTTTAAACTCTTTACAGCATGCAGGATAACAGTTATTGATATTAATGTCACCATCCTAAACCAATGAGGCTGTAATCTGCACTGTAGATGGCAAATCCCCCTGAAATTGAGCTTAATCCTAAAGATAAATACATTGTGGACTTTAGCGCTACTTAAAAAAGTTTTAATACAAATGCAAACAACATTATTTTTTAAGAATAATCTTTATTTTGGGTTTTATTGTCATAGTTTCTTTTTAAGTACCTGTGCATTTAAATGTCTTTGTTTATATAGTACTTTGCTCTTTTTGGAATGATACCTAAAGCACATTACATTATACCAGTACAGCACATTCACTTATCAATTGAGAGTTACATATATTATGTATGTATGTATAAAATTATACAAACAAAAATATGTTGCTATATATAGTTATATATTTGTATTTTTATTCATCCATATTTGATTTTTTTCTTAAAAATAGTTTTTCCATTTGTTCGTCTTTTTTAGATATATTCATATTTATTTTTTTATCAGTTCATGACTAAGTACAAAAATATTATTTTAAATGGTATTTGTAATTTTTTGCTATTTTATAATCTATTTTAATTAAGGTCATACTTAACAGTAAACGATATTCATAAATATCTTTAAATATGTTTCAGACATAATTATTATATGTAGTATAGATTGTGGCTGACATATGTATTTTTGAAATTCAGATTTTTATGATTTGTAGTAGTTAACCCTCAAGGGACAAATGCTGACTTTTTGTCATTTCAGTAATTCTTTTGCTGTATTTTGCCCATAATTATTGTTATACTCAAAACGTGTTGAGGACTATTAAGTTCACAAATATTACTTTGTATGATATTAGTTGTTAGTCTTCACTTTATTTTATAATATATATTAAATCAATTGAGGTGACAGTGAACATAAAAAATATTTAAGTAGTTTTTTTTCAAAATAAAAGTTTTAGACATTTATGTAATAAAGATTGTCATGTTTTTTTTTTAATTCCGATTTTTTCTGATTTGTTGTAGATTAACCCTCTGGAGACAAAGGCTGTCTTTTAAAGTTAAAGTACCAATGATTGTCACACACACACACATTAGGTGTGTTGAAATGTGTCCTCTGCATTTGACCCATCACCCTTGATCACCCCCTGGGAAGTGAGGGGAGCAGTGAGCAGCAGCGGTGCTGCGCCCGGGAATCATTTATGGTGATTTAACCCCCAATTCTAACCCTTGATGCTGAGTGCCAATCAGGGAGAAAACGGGTCCAATTTTTATAGTCTTTGGTTTGACTCGGCCGGGATTTGAACTCACAAGCTACAGATCTCAGGGCGGACTCTCTAACCACTAGGCCACTGAATATTGTTATTTTATTAAATTTTTGGCCATTGTTATTGTTGTACTCCATAATTCTTTCTAAGAGGTTGTTTTTTTTCCATGTTAACTTTCAATGTCCAATTATTTCACAGGTGTACGCTACACTGTATATATAGACATACAAGTCCTTAAAAAGTTGTTTTAAACTTATTTTGTTTAAATCTCACAAGCAACTTCAGCCTTTAAAGGTCTTTTGATCACATGTCAGTTTTCGACTGATAAACATTTGCATAACGAGTTGTTTTCATAAATTAAACGTGACAATCTGATCAAAAGGGCCAACACTTCAAAAAAACAAAACACTAAATGTGTGATCATTTTGTTTTGGACCAGAATTTATGGAGAAATCTGAGCAAAAAAAAAAGTTATTTCTGTCCGTCCGTCATCAGTTGAGTACTATTAAGTACAAAAATATGTGGTGTTTGTTATTTTTCACAGTATTTATTAAATCGATTGAGGTCATAGTGAACATTAGAAATATTATGTGTATGTATGTATGTATGTGTATATGTAGGTGTATATATACACGTGTGTGTGTGTATATGTATGTATATATATGTGTGTGTATATGTATGTATGTGTGTATATATATATATATATATATATATATATATATATTTATATGTATATACATGTTGGTTTGGTGTTCAACTCGGAGGGTTAAAGTAGAAATAAGTTGTAAAATATAGAACACCTTATAAAGTATTCACTGTATTTTCGATGTTGCATTTGCGTGTTCATCCCATTTTATTAATTTTGACATAGCCAATGAATTCACTTGCTAATCATCACATATCATAGCAGTCCCTTGTTACCAAGCAAACATGCCTTCTTGTGGCCCTGAGCGGCATGAAAGTGAAAGGGAGCAATTTGATTGGTCGCTTCATGTGTCAAAGCCATGATAACATTTCTGCTTTCTCCATGTCTTTTGTCACACATCAAAGAAAAAATATTTTAAAACCTAATTCTGAATACGACCGGCCGCTTTGTGGCTCTGAAATGACATCATTCATTTAATGTGGTAAAATCCATGTTTTAAAGGCCTACTGAAATGACATTTTCTTATTTAAACGGGGATAGCAGGTCCATTCTATGTGTCATACTTGATCATTTTGCGATATTGCCATATTTTTGCTGAAAGGATTTAGTAGAGAACATCAACGATAAAGTTTGCAACTCTTGGTCGCTAATAAAAAAGCCTTGCCTGTACCGGAAGTAGCAGACCATGTGCTTGTGACGTCACGGGTTGTGGAGCTCCTCACATCTGAACATTGTTTACAATCATGGCCACCAGCAGCGAGAGCGATTCGGACCGAGAAAGCGACAATTTCCCCATTAATTTGAGCGAAGATGAAAGATTCGTGGATGAGGAAAGTGAGAGTGAAGGACTAGGAAAAAAAAAAAGACAGGGCAGTGGGAGCGATTCAGATTTTATTAGACACATTTACTAGGATAATTCTGGAAAATCCCTTATCTGCTTATTGTGTTACTTGTGTTTTAGTGAAATTATATATTCGTACCTGAAAGTCGGAGGGGTGTGGTGACCGCCAGTGTCTCTGAGGGAAGCCACATTTCTCGACGAGTCGAAGCGAATGCAGCAGGTCGGTCTGGGCTGAGCTTTTTCCCCCCCTCCTCCACGGTGGAAGCATCCCACGTTCGGGGGCGGCCGGTCAGAGGAGGCGAGAGAGTCCGCAGCTGCCTCTTTGACAGGTGCACGAGGAACGACGCAAGCTCCGCTCATGCCTACGGTAAGAGCCGACTCATTACCACAATTTTCCCACCGAAACCTTCCGGTTGACATGTGGTAGGGAACCATCTACGCTTGAAAGCTTCACCTTGAGGAATGTAAACAAGGAAACACCGGCTGTGTTTGTGCTGCTAAATGCAGCCGCAATACACCGCTTCCCGCCTACATCTTTCTTCTTTGACGTCTCCATTATTAATTGAACAAATGGCAGAAGATTCAGCAACACAGATGTCCAGAATACTGTGGAATTATGCGATTAAAGCAGACAATTTATAGCTGGGATCGGGGCTGGAACTACAATCAGTGACTTCACGCGCAGGCGACGTTTTCAACAGGATACTTAGCGCGAAATTTAAAATAGCAATTTAGTAAACTAAAAGGGCTGTATTGGCATGTGTTGCAATGTTAACATTTCATCTTTGATAAATAGACTGCGTGGTCGCTAGTAGTGGCTTTCAGTAGGCTTTTATTGAACAGGAGAGGTTGAGCATATGGCGTATTTGTTCAGCGTGAATGCATCACTATGTCAACAAATGCTGCAGTCAAACTATTAATGAGGCCATTACTGGTGTGTAGAGTTAATCCGATCTTCCGTAGTGGTGCTTTAGGGAGGCTCAGTGGGCGGTCCAAAGGAGCGCGGAGCCAATGAATGGCCGTCTCTGTTTAAATAGTCCTTGATGTCAACTTCTTCACTCACTGCAGCTCTAACGCCATGTTGGCTGCTCTGTCCTGACTTGTCTTGCAGCTTCACTACGCACCTGACAGGAGTCGCCCCAATCACCTTCCCCCCCTGGATTCTTACCCACTTGTTTCCTTTCATGGAGTATCCGCGCCGCGCCACTTGGGAATAGTTTTTTTTTTTGTCAAAATGTCAGATGTTCGCCTTTCCGACGCGACCGTGGAGAGGGTGGACGCGCCGCAGCAGGACAACGGCAGACCTCCGGTGCGCAGGGCCCTCTTCGGGACACCTGACCCGACAGAGATAAGCGAATGTCTGAATGCTTCCATCGGGGAGGGCGTGCAAGCGTTTAAGGAGCGCTATAACTTCGACCCGGACCTCGAGACGCCACTTCCCGCGGGGAACTTCGTGTGGACGGTGGACCGCAGCGCACCGGAATTCTTCTCCAGGCCGCCTCACAGGAAGAAACCCTCGCCCGCAGGGGCTGAAGGAAACAAGGCGCAGGAAGCCAAAAATCTCGCGGAGCAGTAAAGGTACTCCAATAATGTCACTTTTTTTTTTTTTCCCCCACACATCGCGTGTAGACGTAACATTGACAACAACAGAAATATTACACTGTACAACTGCGCATCTGCCATTGAAGGCATCACCATTTAAACAGCACGTACATAGGCAATAACGTAGGTTTACAGCCTTGCATGTGCCATTGAACGCACCACCATTTACGCCGCACGTACACATTAAGACGCGAGAACTGCCTTTTAACAGTTTTGATTGATTGCTTGATACTTTTATTAGTAGATTGCACAGTTCACTACATATTCCGTACAATTGACCACTAAATGGTAACACCCGAATACGTTTTTCAACTTGTTTAAGTCGGGGTCATGGTATAGTTTTACAACAGCGCTCGTGCCAGTGAACGCATCACCATTTAAACAGCACGTACATAGGCAATAACGTAGGTTTACAGCCTTGCATGTGCCATTGAACGCACCACCATTTACGCCGCACGTACACTTTAAGACGCGAGAACCGCCTTTTAACAGTTTTGATTGATACTCTCATTAGTAGATTGCACAGTTCAGTACATATTCCGTACAATTGACCACTAAATGGTAACACCCGAATGAGTTTTTCAACTTGTTTAAGTCGGGGTCATGGTATAGTTTTACAACAGCGCTCGTGCCATTGAACGCGTCACACTGCCCCCTGCATAACACCGCACGTACACAGGTAATCAACACAAACCCCGGCGTGTGTTGTTGGTCGCCTTATATAACGCCCCCGCCCCAAACTGCCTTTTAACAAATATGGTATAAAAGCGTACAAGTCCCATTAAACGCATCATATGATGCCCATAGCAGTGGTTCTCAACCCCTGTGAACATTTCTTTAATTCAAGTACCCCCTAATCAGAGCAAAGCATTTTTGGTTGGAAAAAAAGAGATAAAGAAGTAAAATACAGCACTATTTCATCAGTTTCTGATTTATTGAATTGTAAGACTGTGCAAAATATTGCTCATTTGTAGTGGTCTTTGTAGAACTATTTTGAAAAAAATATGTAAAAATAACAAAACTTGTTGAAAAATAAACAAAGATTTCTACACATAGAAGTAATCATCAACTTAAAGAGCCCTCTTTGGGGATTGTAATAGAGATCCATCTGGAGTCACGAACTTAATTCTAAACATTTCTTCACAAAAAATGAAATATTTAACATCAATATTTATGGAACATGTCCACAAAAAATCTAGCTGTCAACACTGAATATTGCATTGATGTATTTTTTTTTCACAGTTTATGAACTTACATTTATATTTTCTTCAAGTATTATTCAATAAACATTTTTTTAATTGTTGCTATTTTTAGAACATTTTTGAAAAGTCTCACATACCCCTTGGCATACCTTCAAGTACCCCCATTTGAGAACCACTGACCCAGAGTTTGGAACTGTGCATATGCCTTGGCTATAACACCGCACATACACTGGTATAACTAGGCATAACATCACCATTACATCTTAACTATTTAGTTTATAACCAGACGTGTGCCATTGAATGCATTGCATGACGTTAAAACCGCATTTTGATCCAAAATATTACACTGTTCAACCGTGCATGTGTCATTGAACGTATCATATGACAGACAAACTGCCTTTTTAACAAATATATATGTAACACATACCTTGCATGTGCCATCGAATGCACCACACCTACACCTGCATAATACCAAACTAACAGGTTTTCTATAACCGACCATTAAGTGCCATTAAACGCATCTTATCTAAATGTCCTTTTATACAGTGTGTGCTTTGGAATGCATCACAGTGCCCCCACACAACACGCACGTACACAGGTAATAAATAACACAGTTCACACCCGGGAATGCATCACAGCGCCTCTCTAAACTGTAAGCACTGCACATAAACAAATGATGCAGTTTAAGTGCGGTGCGTGGGCCATTAAATGCATCACAATGTCATCTTTATAATGTGAATACTGCAAAGAAACAAATAATGCACCTTATGACCATGCAAATGCACCATAGTGCCTCACAATAATGCAAACTCTAAACATAAATGATAGTACATTTTACATCGTGCATGTGCCCATGAATGCACCACAAGGCATCTTGTATTGTGAACACTGCACACATAGTGTCTGTACAATTGAATGCATCACAATGCCTCTTATTACTGTTCATTAAAGACATCTTCTTGTTGTTGCAGCCTATGTGAAGGGGAGCGCAGAGAGAGAAGAGACAGTCCTCACAAGCAGGCTCTCCCATAGGAAGGCACGAGAGGCTGCACAAGCACTGAACATGTACACTATCAAGTTTTGGCACTCTTATTGATATTCTTTTTTTTTAATTCTTAAATTGCCTCAGAAGCAGCAGACAATGTAGCAAAAGTGTGCATATTGATGACCCTCCCTTCCCCATCGTTTGTGCTGTTTTTACTACCTATGTTCTTATATGTAGCACATAAAAAGCTGAATGCTTTTCATGCCTGTGTTTTTGGATAATATGTGTGAATTTTGACACGGGTGGGGGTGGTTTAGTTGCAGTGCAATTTCCACCTCCCTCCTAAAATATTTCAAGTGGTCATGTTATGTTGTAATTATTCAGGTCTTTTTTTTTTTTTTTAATGCAGATTTCAACAGTCATCAGGGTTGTATGGAAACTTAAATGTCTTCCTTTTTGTTCTGGCTCTTCCATGGGAACAGCCACAAAAGACAAAGTTTACATGAGAATCTATATGTCCCCCTTTTTATTTCATCCTGTTGTGTTTTTTTTTCCCCTCCCTGAGTTTTGCCAAAGTGTGCCTTTTTTGGTTTGGGGGATGGACAGTTGAGCAATATTCGACCAAATTTTCCAATAATAATCCTAAGAAATGTTATTATTTGAATGCACCCCTGAGTGATGAACAGTCCAGATTTAAAAGATAAATGAATTAAAAAAAATCACTGGGCTACTTATGCAAATATGTGAAATTCATGTGGAACATGTCAATTGCACTATTATTCCTCTTTTTTGTGTGGGCAGAACAACAAAAGCGCCCTCTGAAGTTGACCTGTGTGCCTTTTTTTTTTTTTTTGAAAAACACTGAAAAAAGTATACTAACTTATTTATGTTGTGCTTTGTGTGTGTCTGTGTGTGTGTATGGCTTTCCCAAAGCGACGTTTTTTTGTAAATATATTTTAATCATTATTTGAAAAAAAGGTAAATAAACGGTTGTACATCATTGCTCTGGTGGTCTGTGGCTTATTGTTTTGCATCGCAACTCAACTTAAAAACAACTGCATGATTTGTGTGCAAAAAAAAAAAAAAAGTATTTTGTGCTCATCTGGAGCAGAAGGAAGAAAAAAAAACAAAAAAAAAACTTTCCTCTTTGTAAGAAGGAACGAGAAGTGGCTTGCAGACTGTCCAATCAGGGAAAAGAGCAGAAAAGCACACCACTTGGAGGGAACCAATCAGGTAGCAGTGGGCGGGACTATGTGTACGGTACAGGCTGTTCTTTTCATAACGCACACACACACACACACACACACACACACACACACACGCACACACACACACACACAAACACACACACCGCAATTAGTTTCATTGGCTGACTTTCCTGTTGATATCAGTGTGGAGGAGGCAAGTGTTTACGTACGTGTGTGTGTGTGTGTGTGTGTGTGTGATTCCTGTAATACTTCACCCAGGCTGAGCTCATTATCTTGCCATAATGAGTGACATATCGTTTGGAAGCCTCCAGCCAATAGAAACGAGACACTACATATTAATGATGACTATTATAATAGCAATAGGGCTTCCTGGTGGAAGAGGGGTTAGTGCGTCTGCCTCACAATACTAAGGTCCTGAGTAGTCAGGGTTCAATCCCGGGCTTGGGATCTTTCTGTGTGGAGTTTGCATGTTCTCCCCGTGACTGCGTGGGTTCCCTCCGGCTTTTTCCCACCTCCAAAAACATGCACCTGGGGATAGGTTGATTGGCAACACTAAATTGGCCCTAGTGTGTGAATGTGAGTGTGAATGTTGTCTGTCTATCTAGCATTAAAAGACTACAGTTGGTACAAAATGCGGCTGCTAGACTTTTGACAAGAACAAGAAAGTTTGATCACATTACGCCTGTACTGGCTCACCTGCACTGGCTTCCTGTGCACTTAAGATGTGACTTTAAGGTTTTACTACTTACGTATAAAATACTACACGGTCTAGCTCCATCCTATCTTGCAGATTGTATTGTACCATATGTCCCGGCAAGAAATCTGCCTTCAAAGGACTCCGGCTTATTAGTGATTCCTAGAGCCCAAAAAAAGTCTGCGGGCTATAGAGCGTTTTCATTTCGGGCTCCAGTACTCTGGAATGCCCTCCCGGTAACAGTTCCAGATGCCACCTCAGTAGAAGCATTTAAGTCTCACCTTAAAACTCATTTGTATACTCTAGCCTTTAAATAGACTCCCTTTTTAGACCAGTTGATCTGCCGTTTCTTTTCCTTTTCTTCTATGTCCCACTCTCCCTTGTGGAGGGGGTCCGGTCCGATCCGGTGGCCATGTACTGCTTGCCTGTGTATCGGCTGGGGACATCTCTGCGCTGCTGATCCGCCTCCGCTTGGGATGGTTTCCTGCTGGCTCCTCTGTGAACGGGACTCTCGCTGCTGTGTTGGATCCGTTTTGGACTGGACTCTCGCGACTGTGTTGGATCCATTATGGATTGAACTTTCACAGTATCATGTTATACCCGCTCGACATCCATTGCTTTCCTCCTCTCCAAGGTTCTCATAGTCATCATTGTCACCGACGTCCCACTGGGTGTGAGTTTTCCTTGCCCTTATGTGGGCCTACCGAGGATGTGGTAGTGGTTTGTGCAGCCCTTTGAGACACTAGTGATTTAGGGCTATATAAGTAAACATTGATTGATTGATTGATTGATAGGTTGATTGGCAACACTAAATGGTCCCTAGAGTGTGAATGTTGGCCCTGCACTGAGGTGGCGACTTGTCCAGGGTGTACTCCGCCTTGTAGCTGAGATAGGCGCCAGGGAATAAGCGGTAGAAAATGGATGTTGCCCCCGGTAACGAGGTCATTGCCGACTCCCGTGTCTACATTTGTGACACCAAATGGTTGATTGTGACTATGAATTGGCATTTTTCTCCTTAAATGATGCAATGTTCGCCTAAGCCAGGGGTCGGGAACCTTTTTGGCTGAGAGAGCCATGCAAGCCAAAATATTTCAAAATGTATTTCCATGAGAGCCCATATCATATTTTTCAACACTGAATACAACTAAATGCGTGCATTTTTAAGTAAGACCAACATTTTTAGAGTATAATAAGTCTTATTCGGGGCTTCACGGTGGCAGAGGGGTTAGTGCGTCTGCCTCACAATACGAAGGTCCTGCAGTCCTGGGTTCAAAATCCAGGCTCGGGATCTTTCTGTGTGGAGTTTGCATGTTCTCCCCGTGAATGCGTGGGTTCCCTCCGGGTACTCCGGCTTCCTCCCACTTCCAAAGACATGCACCTGGGGATAGGTTGATTGGCAACACTAAATTGGCACTAGTGTGTGAATGTTGTCTGTCTATCTGTGTTGGCCCTGTGATGAGGTGGCGACTTGTCCAGGGTGTACCCCGCCTTCCGCCCGATTGTAGCTGAGATAGGCGCCAGCGCTCCCCGCGACCCCAAAAGGGAATAAGTCTCTTATTCTTTTTGATAACATTGTTATTCTAAAAATTAACCAATAATAAATATAATACTTCTTATCGTTAAGGCGACATCTTGAGCAGGTGCGATAGAAAACGGATGTTTGGATTAAAATGCATGAGAATGTTTTACGATTTGAACGTGATGTTTAACACTGTGATTACCAGCAGAATTATTCATTACTTATCGTGTTAAGTAATGTTAGCTAATATTTATCTGAGAGCCAGATGCAGTCATCTACACGGTCTAGCTCCAGCCTATCTTGCCGATTGTATTGTACCATATGTCCCGGCAAGAAATCTGCGTTCAAAAGACTCCGGCTTATTAGTGATTCCTAAAGCCCCCAAAAAAGTCTGCGGGCTATAGAGCGTTTTCCGTTCGGGCTCCAGTACTCTGGAATGCCCTCCCGGTAACAGTTTGAGATGCTACCTCAGTAGAAGCATTTAAGTCTCATCTTAAAACTCATCTGTATACTTTATCCTTTAAATAGACCTATTTTTTAGACCAGTTGATCTGCCGCTTCTTTTCTTTCTCCTATGTCCCCCGGTCCGATGACCATGGATGAAGTACTGGCTGCCCAGAGTCGAGACCCAGGATGGACCGCTCGCCTGTGTATCGGTTGGGGACATCTCTACGCTGCTGATCCGCCTCCGCTTGAGATGGTTTCCTGTGGACGGGACTCTCGCTGCTGTCTTGGATCCGCTTTGGACTGAACTCTCGCGGCTGTGTTGGAGCCACTATGGATTGAACTTTCACAGTATCATGTTAGACCCGCTCGACATCCATTGCTTTCGGTCCCCTAGAGGGGGGGGGGGAGGTTGCCCGCATCTGAGGTCCTCTCCAAGGTTCTCATAGTCAGCATTGTCACTGGCGTCCCACTGGATGTGAATTCTCCCTGCCCACTGGGTGTGAGTTTTCCTTGCCCTTTTGTGGGTTCTTCCGAGGATGTTGTAGTCGTAATGATTTGTGCAGTCCTTTGAGACATTTGTGATTTGGGGCTATATAAATAAACATTGATTGATTGATTGATTGATCAAAAGAGCCACATCTGGCTCTAGAGCCATAGGTTCTCTACCCCTGGCCTAAGCTATGCGGCGACATAATCACCATCATATTTGTCTCAGCTGTGTCTCTTAAAGTCCTACTGAAACCCACTACCACCGACCACGCAGTCTGATAGTTTATATATCAATTGAAATATTAAAGGCCTACTGAAATGAGGCCTTTATATTCTGTCTGTGTACACAATAATGATGCAAGATGTATTTTTTAGGATGAATTTTATCACTGAAAAAGTGCTGTCGGTATCGGGCCAAAATGTTAATACGTTCAAAGATTGATTCGGAATGTACCATTAAAGGCCTACTGAAATGAGATGTTCTTATTCAAACGGGGATAGCAGGTCCATTCTATGTGTCATACTTGATCCTTTTACGATATTGCCATATTTTTGCTGAAAGGATTTAGTAGAGAACATCGATGATAAAGTTCGCAACTTTTGGTCGCTAATAAAAAAGCCTTGCCTGTACCGGAAGTAGCAGACGATGACGTCACCCGTGTGAGGGCTCCTCACATTGTTTGTAATGGGAGCCTCCAACAAAAAGAGCTATTCGGGCCGAGAAAACGAAAATTTCCCCATTAATTTGATCGAGGATGAAAGGTTTGTGGCAGAGGATATTGATGGTGAAGGAATAGAAAGAAAAAAAAAGGCGATTACATTGTGAGCGATTCAGATATTTTTAGACACATTTACTAGGATAATTCTGGACGATCCCTTATCTGCTTATTGTTTTAATAGTGTTTTAGTGAGATTGTAAAGACATACCTGGAGGTTGGATGGCTGCGGTGAACACACAATGTGTCTCAGAGAGAAGCCGAGGAGCCAAGCTCACAGCTGCCTTTTTTGACATGACAGCTGCTGCAGGACGACGAGTAATCCATTGATGTCTCCGGTAGGATATATATCACAATTTCCCCATCCAACACAGATGTCCAAAATACTGTATAATAATGCAATGAAAAGAGACGACTTTTAGCCGTGTTTGTTGCAGCGCTAATCTTTCCTTATAGTCTGTGACGTCACACGTTTAAAGGCCTACTGAAGCCCTGCGATGAGGTGGCGACTTGTCCAGGGTGTACCCCGCCTTCCGCCCGATTGTAGCTGAGATAGGCGCCAGCGCCCCCCGCAACCCCAAAAGGGAATAACGGGTAGAAAATGGATGGATGGATGAAAGCCACTACTGGCGACCACACAGTCTGATAGTTTATATATCAATGATGAAATATTAACATTGCAACACATGCCAATACGGCCTTTTTAGTTTACTAAATTGCAATTTTAAATTTCGCGCGGAGTTTCCTGCTGAAAATGTCGCGGAATGATGTTGTTATGTTGACGCGTGCTTGTGACATTATTGGCTGTAGCGGACATTTTATCCCAGCACCACTCACGGCTAAAAGTCGCCTGCTTTAATCGCATAATTACACAGTATTTTGGACATCTGTGATGCTGAATCTTTTGCAGTTTGTTAAATGAATAATGGAGACATCATAGAAGAAAGATGTAGGTGGAAAGTGGTTTAATTGCAGCCGGCTGTAGCAACACAAACACAGCATGTGTTTCTTTGTTTGTTGTGAAACTTTATTATGGAACAGAGCGGTCAAGCGAACATGTTTCTCTACCACATGTCAATCAACAGGTTTCGGTGAGAAAATTGTGGTAATAAGTCGGCTCTTACCGTAAACATGAGCAGAGCTTGTGTTGTTCTTCCTACAGCTGTCAAAGAGGCAGCTGCGACTTTCTTGGCTCCTCCATGGCTTCCCTCAGAGACACTGGCGGTCACCACACCCCTCCGATTTCAGGTATGACTTTATAATCTCACTACAACACTAGTAACACAATAAGCAGATAAGGGATTTTCCAGAATTATCCTAGTAAATGTGTCTACTAACATTTTCCTCCTTAGTTGATGCTATATGTTCGCCTAAGCAACGCATTGACATAATCACTATCATATTTGTCTCCGCTGTGTCTCTTAAAGGCCTACTAAAAGCCACTACTACTGACCACGCAGTCTGATAGTTTATATATCAATGATAAAATATTAACATTGCAACACATGCCAATACGGCTTTTTTAGTTTACTAAATTTCAATTTTAAATTTCCCGCAGAGTTTCCTGTTGAAAACGTCGCGGAATGATGACGCTTATGTTGACGCGTGCTTGTGACGTTATTGGTTGTAGCGGACATTTTATCCCAGCACCACTCACGGCTAATATTCGTCCGCTTTAATCGCATAATTACACAGTATTTTGGACATCTGTGTTGCTGAATCTTTTGCAGTTTGTTAAATGAATAATGGAGACATCATAGAAGAAAGATGTAGGTGGAAAGCGGTTTAATTTCAGCCGGCTGTAGCAACACAAACACAGCCGGTGTTTCTTTCTTTGTTGTGAAGCTTTAATATGGAACAGAGCGGTCAAGCGAACATGGTTCTCTACCACATGTCAACCGGCAGGTTTCGGCTAGAAAATTGTGGTAATAAGTCGGCTCTTACCGCAAACATGAGCGGAGCTTGTGTTGTTCTTCCTGCAGCTGTCAAAGAGGCAGCTGCGACTTTCTTGGCTCCTCCATGGCTGCACTCAGAGACACTGGCGGTCACCACACCCCTCCGACTTTCAGGTATGACTTTATAATCTCACTAAAACACTAGTAACACAATAATCAGATAAGGGATTTTCCAGAATTATCCTAGTAAATGTGTCTAATAACATCTGAATCGCTCCCACTGCCCTCGTCTTTTTTTTTTTTCCCTTCTAGTCCTTCACTCTCACTTTCCTCATCCACAAATCTTTCATCCTCGCTCCAATTAATGGGGAAATTGTCGCTTTCTCGGTCAGAATGGCTCGCGCTGCTGGTGTCCATGATGAGCCCTCACACCGGTGACGTCACGAGCACATCGTCTGCTACTTCCGGTACAAGCAAGGCTTTTTTATTAGCGACCAAAAGTTGTGAACTTTATCGTGGATGTTCTCTATTAAATCCTTTCAGCAAAAATATGGCAATATGGCGAAATGATCAAGTATGACACATAGAATGGACCTGCTATCCCCGTTTAAATAAGAAAATCTCATTTCAGTAGGCCTTTAATGATGACTATGAATTATCGTTATTACAATAGCAATACAGCTGAGCTTTGTTGCCCCCGGTAACGAGGTCATTACCAGCTCCCGTGTCTACATTTGTGACACAAAATGGCTGATTGTGACTATGAATTGGCATTTTTCTCCTTAGTTGATGCTATGTTCGGCTAAGCCAGGGGTGTCCTTTTTGTCCATTTGCGGCCCACAGGTAATTTTTTAACGGCCCCACGGCACATTTTAAAAATACGATTGAAACATTTTTAAAACGTAAAAAGTGATATAAAAGAGCAAACGGGTGAAATGTAACAAGAACATGTTGCAATGTTTACTCTAATAACACAAAGCTGCCATGCAGGCTGTTTCTTACTTTAAAAAATAATAATGAATCAAAATCAATGTCTTTATGAATTATTGACCTATTCAAGGCTTCAATTACGTCACATTAAATTTTGCACTTTGACTTATTATTTGGGGAAAATGTAACATATTTTGTGTTTGCCATATAAAAAACTGAGCTGTTTTTTTTCTTTAAAGAAGGGCCTAAAATGAACAACAACAAAAAAAATATAAACAACAATAAAAATTATAATTGACGGATGGATCTGAAGTTGATCTCGAGACCATTGTATTAAAAGTAAACAGTAAAAAAATGTATAATTTATTTTCTAACACTTTAATGAGTAGGACCCTTTTGGATCCCCAATAATTTTAGCCAGCATCTGTGATGGTATGGGGGTGTATTAGTGCCCAAGGCATGGGTAACTTATCTGTGAAGGCACCATTAATGCTGAATAGTCGATACAGGTTTTGGAGCAAAATATGTTGTCATCCAAGCAACGTTATCACGGACGCCCCTGCTTATTTCAGCAAAAAAATGCCAGGCCACGTGTTACAACAGCATGGTTTTTATAGTAAAAGAGTGCGGGTACTTTCCTGACCCGCCTGCAGTCCAGACCTGTCTCCCATGGAAAACGTGTGGCGCATTATGAAGCGCAAAATACGACAGCGGAGACCCCGGACTGTTGAACAACTAAAGCTCTACATAAAACAAGAATGGGAAAGAATTCCACTTTCAAAGCTTCAACAATTAGTTTCCTCAGTTCCCAAACGTTTATTGAGTGTTTTTAAAAGAATAGGTGATGTAACACAGTGGTGAACATGCCCTTTCCCAACTACTTTGGCACGTGTTGCAGCCATGAAATTCTAAGTCAATTATTATTTGCAAAAAAAAAAAGTTTATGGGTTTGAACGTCAAATATCTTGTCTTTGTAGCATATTCAACTGAATATGGGTTGAAAAGGATTTGCAAATCATTGTATTCCATTTATATTTACATCTAACACAATTTTCCAACTCATATAGAAACAGGGTCTGTATATATATATATATATATATATATATATATATATATATATATATATATATATATATAAAACACACATACTTCGCAATACTAGAACTGTATCCACATTTCTTGTCAGGCTTTCCCCTGACAGTTTGTCTATGTTTTAATTTTTTCCTCTGCATTTGTCTTTGTTTCCTCTGTGTTTAGTATCTCCTGCCTTTAGTTCCTGTCAAGTGCTCTTATTTTGGTTCAGCTTCCTGTTTGTCCCCCTGTGTGCTGTTGTCACCTCATCTGCGGCTGATTGGCAACTGGCCACACCTGTAGTCAATCAGCCCGCTCCTATTTGTACCCCCTTTGTCTTCCAGTCAGTGCTGGATCATTGTCGTTGCCACATGTCGCGTTGATGTCATTTTCTACTTGTCATTCCTACTGGTCGTGTGAATGCAGCGTAGCGGTAAGCTATATTTGGTAGATGTTTTGTTGCTTACTGTTTTTTGTTCCCTGTTTGTTCATAGCCCTTAGTTTGTTATATCCGCCCACGTGCATGCTTTTTGTTTGTACCCTTTGTTTGTTCTAGTTGTATTTTATATTAAAATCATGTTTGCTCACTCCATGCCTGCTTCCAACTCTGCATTTTAGGGTTCGTCAACAAATAATCCTGACATTTCTAAAGATGGTAGTAAGTCAGATGCTGTAATTAAGCAATTTGTTCAGTATAGGAATTGTAGTGTGCGTCATTCTGAGGGATTGTTCTCATATTTTGCCCTTCCTGTAGTTAAACAAGGATTAGAAAGACCTCAGCTTTGTAATTGTAACAGTAATGATTCCTGCAGATAACATAACGGGCCATAAACGTTACAGGCTATGAATAGACATTCTCCAGAAGGCCTATAAAAGAAGCATGAGCTCATAAGTCAGACCATCTTTGCCAAGGAAGGAGTATTCCAAGTCTTTTTTTTTTTTTCTTCTTTAAAAAAAAATGTAATTACGAAAGCGCTATGGTGGTTAAATCTTTTCCTAGCACAGGGTGTAAAAAAACTAACAAAAAAACAATACCAGTGTGAGCGTCTTTTTTTTTTTTACATATTTGCTTCCCCTCCGGTGACTCATGCAACTTGGAGCAGTGACCTGTTTAACCCTTCACTTTGCTCTGCAGCACTTTGCACACACAAAGATGTACAAGAAGTGCACACATAGCTCCAACCAACGTACTTTAGCACAGGAGTGCAAAATAACAGCTATCTATTCAGCTTTGGATGTACATAAGAAGGTAAGAGAAGTCATTTGGACAAAAAACAACTACAACCAATACATTAAGGCCATGACTTAAGAAGAAGTCGTTATTTCTCAAAAACTATTTTAAATGTTATTAGTATTTTACACTTTTTTATATTTTTTAATATATTAATAATCATAAAAAACTCCTTTTTTATTTTAATTTTTAAATTTCAGATATTTCCCGCTCATCAATAATCATATTTAACAATATTTTGATTATATCATTTAAAAATAAAAATTGCATATGATCAAATCAATCAATATTTATTTATATAGCCCTAAATCACGAGTGCCTCAAAGGGCTGCACAAACCACGACATCCTCGATACAAAAACAAAAAAAATAAAAAATTATGTAATTGTGTTGAAAAAATAGGAATAAAATACATTTTTATCTTGTTTAGAAAACATTTGAGCAATTTTTTATTCGGCAGTTTATTTATAATTAACCAACAAAACTATTGAGTGTTTGAGAAACCTCATAATAAAATGGATTACTTACTCACGAATGAATCAGCGCTTGTATTCATTTTACTAAAAACATTTTGGACAATTCAATGCCCTAAAATAAAAAAATAATAATTTTGTCAGAGTTAATTGTTGACGAACCCCAAGATGCAGAGATGGAGGGAGGCATTTGATAGGAAAACATGATTTAATAAAGATACTAAGACAAAAAACAAAAAAAAGGTACAAACAAAAAGCGCGCACGTGGGCGGATAACAAACAAAAAGAGCTAGCATGGGATCTAGAAAAAAACAGAGCTTAGCATGGAAGCTAGCAAAAACAAAAAGGCCTAGCATGGAAACTAGCAGGTATCGAGCAGGAAACAGAAGTCGTTCATATAATATGAAAACAAAATTGGGAACAAAAGACAGTAAGTTAAAAACCGCAATCAAATGTAGCTTACCGCACCGCTGCATTGACAAGACATGCTAAGGATACGACACGACAGGTAGCGATGACAAGAGTGACAAGAAGTGACAATGCATGACAATAATCCAGCACTCGACTTGAGGACAAAACAGGTTCAAATAGGAACGGGCTGATTGACACCAGGTGTGGCCAGGTGCCAATAAGCCGCAGCTGAGGGCAAACAGCGCTCAGAGAGAAAGACAGGAAATGACCAAAATAAAAGCACAAAGACATATACACAGGAAAAACTAAAACAAAACCAAACTGTCAGTGGCGAACCTGACACATTTAAAGAAGAGTGGAAGCTGTTTGGATAACTAACAATAGATTGTATAAGGTAAATGATTAAAATAGTAATATTTGCAGCAGCGCAATGGTTCTTTGCGCTTCTGCAAATATTACTATTTTAATCATGTAATATGAAAACAAACTTGGAAGCAGGGAACAAAAGGCAGTAAGCTAAAAACCGCAATCAAATGTAGCTTACCGCAACGCTGCATTGACAAGACATGCTAAGGACACAACATGACAGGTAGCGACGACAAGAGTGACAAGAAGTGACAATACATGACAATAATGCAGCACTCGACTTGAGGACAAAACGGCTTCAAATAGGAGCGGGCTGATTGACACCAGGTGTGGCCAGGTGCCAATAAGCCGCAGCTGAGGGCAAACAGCGCTCAGGGAGAAAGACAGGAAATGACCAAAATAAAAGTGCTGACAGGAAACAAAGACATACACAGAGGAAAAACTAAAACAAAACTGTCAGGGGCGAACCTGACAAATCTAAAGAAGAGTGAAAGCTGTTTGGATAACTAATAGATTTTAGAAGGTAAATGATTAAAATAGTAATATTTTAAGTAAATAATGGAACAAACTATAATTGACTGTTTAGATGCTGGTTTTGTGGTTTGTCTATTTCTAACATTTTATTATTCGAAACATCCATCCATCCATTTTCTACCACTTCTTCCCTTTAGGGTCGCTGGTGCCTATCTCAGCCACTATCAGGCGGAAGGCGGTGTACACCTTGGACAAGTCGCCTTCTCATCCCACTTATTCAAAACAATTATAAAGTGTGAAGTGAAGTGAATTATATTTATATAGCTCTTTTCTCTAGTGACTCAAAGCGCTTTACATTGTGAAACCCAATATCTAAGTTACATTTAAACCCGTGTGGGTGGCACTGGGAGCAGGTGGGTAAAGTGTCTTGCCCAAGGACACAACGGCAGTGACTAGGATGGCGGAAGCGGGAATCGAACCTGCAACCCTCAAGTTGCTGGCACGGCCACTCTGCCAACCGAGCTAATCATATACTGTATGTTCATATTCCATCCATTCATCCGTTTTCTACCGCTTATTCCCTTTTGGGATCGCGGGGGGCGCTGGTGCCTATCTCAGCTACAATCGGGCGGAAGGCGGGGTACACCCTGGACAAGTCGCCACCTCATCGCAGGGCATATTCTGCAATTACAATGTTAAATAGTTGTATTTTAATTTGGGCTACACTGAACCTATTTAAATTAAAATACAACTATTTAACATTATAATTGCAGAATATGCCCTGCGATGAGGTAGCGACTTGTCCAGGGTGTACCCCGCCTTCCGCCCGATTGTAGCTGAGGTAGGCGCCAGCGCCCCCGTGACCCCAAAAAGGGAATAAGCGGTAGAAAATGGATGGATGGATGGAGGGTTCAGTGTAATCTTTCATTGTAGATTAGATTTGTTTATTTTTGACAATATTTGACATTATTTTCGCTGATTTTATTTAATCGAAAATATCTTGTTTTTTCTAGCGTCCGCGCGTGTGCCGTCTGACAGAAGAATGACAAGATGTTATGAGCCGTGAGTCCTGTGGAAGATGCATCCAGCGAGGAGAGCGCCTCAATTATTTGGGGTGAGCTTGCAACGAGATATACTGCAGGAGTGTATGAGGTATTTGAGAAAAGAAAAAAAAAAACACAATTGAGAACATTTTCCCCGCTGAGCGTCCACATATGGGCGATGCGTGCAGCCGGTGCCTTCTGTCCTCATTCCAAATGTTTTCACGTAAATCCAAGCTATAAATTCATATATGAGTTGGCCGTATGTGAAAGTGCAGCAGACGTTAGCTGCCAGCTGGTTTAAAAGTGCAGCCCTTTTTGTGTTTCAGGGTCAGCAGTCGTCTTAAGGGTGTGGTTGCACTTGGACTATACAAACACATGTATGCTATACACACACCTTCTATGGGCCACACAAACTCAACATTGACTTTGTTATGCCTTTTAAGCTGCTTGTGCTCACAAAAACATGGCATCTTTTAAACCAGGGGTCGGGAACCTTCTTGGCTGAGAGAGCCAAGAAGCCAAATATTTTAAAATGTATTTCCCTAAGAGCCGTATAATATTTTTTTTAACACTGAACACAACTAAACGCGTGCATTTTTAAGTAAGACCAGCATTTCCAGAGTATAATAGGTCTCCCACCCAATCAGTGGACAAATAAAATAAAAATCAATCAATCAATGTTTATTTATATAGCCCCAAATCACAAATGTCTCAAAGGGCTGCACAAATCATTACGACTACAACATCCTCGGAAGAACCCACAAAAGGGCAAGGAAAACTCACACCCAGTGGGCAGGGAGAATTCACATCCAGTGGGACGCCAGTGACAATGCTGACTATGAGAAACCTTGGAGAGGACCTCAGATGTGGGCAACCCCCCCCCTCTAGGGGACCGAAAGCAATGGATGTCGAGCGGGTCTAACATGATACTGTGAAAGTTCAATCCATAGTGGCTCCAACACAGCCGCGAGAGTTCAGTTCAAGCGGATCCAAGACAGCAGCGAGAGTCCCGTCCACAGGAAACCATCTCAAGCGGAGGCGGATCAGCAGCGTAGAGATGTCCCCAACCGATACAGGCGAGCGGTCCATCCTGGGTCTCGACTCTGGACAGCCAGTACTTCATCCATGGTCATCGGACCGGACCCCCTCCACAAGGGAGAGTGGGACATAGGAGAAAAAGAAAAGAAACGGCAGATCAACTGGTCTAAAAAGGGAGTCTATTTAAAGGCTAGAGTATACAGATGAATTTTAAGGTGAGACTTAAATGCTTCTACTGAGGTGGCATCTCGAACTTTTACCGGGAGGGCATTCCAGAGTACTGGAGCCCGAAATGAAAACGCTCTATAGCCCGCAGACTTTTTTTGGGCTCTAGGAATCACTAATAAGCCGGAGTCCTTTGAATGCAAATTTGCAGGTGAGCCAGTACAGGCGTAACGTGATCACACTTTCTTGTCAAAAGTCTAGCAGCCGCATTTTTTACCAACTGTAATCTTTTAATGCTAGACATGGGGAGACCCGAAAATAATACGTTACAGTAATCGAGACGAGACGTAACAAACGCATGGATAATGATCTCAGCGTCTTTAGTGGACAAAATGGAGCGAATTGTAGCGATATTACGGAGATGAAAGAAGGCCGTTTTAGTAACGGTTTTAATGTGTGACTAAAAGGAGAGAGTTGGGTCAAAGATAATACCCAGATTTTTTACCGAGTCGCCTTGTTTAATTGTTTGGTTGTCAAATGTTAGAGTTGTATCATTAAATAGAGGTCAGTGTCTAGCCTATGCTACTATACTATAAATAAAGATGTATGATCAAAAGTGAAGCCACAATAGTTAATAACCAATTTAATGAAATCATAATTTTTAAGCCTACGGTAGGAGCCGACTAATTACCACAATTTTCTCACCGAAACCTGCCGGTTGACATGTGGTAGAGGACAATATTCCCTTGACCGCTCTGTTCCATAGTAAAGCTTCACCTTCGGGAACGTAAACAAGGAAACACCGGCTGTGTTTGTGTTGCTAAAGACAGCCGCAATACACCGCTTCCCACCTACATCTTTCTTCTTTGACGTCTCCATTATTAATTGAACAAATTGCAAAAGATTCAGCAACACAGATGTCCAGAATACTGTGGAATTATGCGATTAAAGCAGACGACTTATAGCTGGGATCGGACTGGAACAAAATGTCCGCTACAATCCGTGACATCACCCGCACGCGTCACGTTTTCAGCAGGATAATTCCTGTGAAATTTAAAATTGCAATTTAGTAAACTAAAAGGATAGGATAGTTTAGAATAGATCTTTATTGTCATTCCACAAGTACAACAAAATGTCATTTTCTGCACAGTCCCACTAAGAGCAGACATACGTTACAGGGGGGGACAAGACGAGACCGCCAACGGTTGACATTGGGAGAGGGGGGGCGAGGAAAAAAAAAACATCAGTCTAAGGCTAGACCAGGGGTCGGGAACCTTTTTGTCTGAGAGAGCCAAGAAGCCAAATATTTTAAAATGTATTTCCCTAAGAGCCATGTAATATTTTTTTTAACACTGAACACAACTAAATGCGTGCATTTTTAAGTAAGACCAACATTTCCAGAGTATAATAGATCTCTTATTCTTTGTAACATTGTTATTCTGAAGCTAACCGTGGAGGGGGTGTGGCCTGCGGGCCTGCAGCAAAGCAGGATGTTGCCAGGACCGGCCTAGAAATCAGCGACAGGTGCGTAGATGGCCCACCTGGGCCCTGTTATCCAATCACCTGTCGCTCTGTTATAAGCAGCAGCCAGGAGGAGAGACAGGGTTGGGGCTGGAGCCAGAGGGCGAATGAGGATGAAAGAGAAAAAGACAATTGCTGGAAAGCAACTGAGAGACTAATTGAAAAAACAACAATATTTTAACCCTAAAACAGGCTCTCATGTCGGTGTTTGGTGGTCTGAAGAACCCCCAGGAGGGCAAGCCCAACACTAACCAATAATAAATCAATTACTTCTTACCATTAACGCAACTTCTTGAACATAAAAATGCATGAGAATGTTTTATATTTTGAATGTTATTTTTAACACTGCGATTACAAGTGGAATTAATCATTACTTATCCTGTTAAGCAATGTCAGCTCAGATTAATCAGAGAGCCAGATGCAGTCATCAAAAGAGCCACAGGTTCCCTGCCCCTGTTTTAAACTTTAGTTTAAAAAATATTAGGGGTGTGGGGAAAAAAATCGATTCGAATATGAATCGGGATTCTCACGTTGTGCGATTTAGAATCGATTAACAAAACAATACCATAATGCAATCCAATTCCAAAACCAAACCTGATCCAGCAACACTCAGAACTGCAATAAACAGAGCACTTGAGAGGAGACACAAACACCACACAGAACAAACCAAAAGTAGTGAAACAAAAATTAATATTATCAACAACAGTATCAATATTAGTTATAATTTCAACATAGCAGTGATTAAAAATCCCTCACTGACATTATCATTAGACATTTATAAAAATAAAAAAAAAGAACAATAGTGTCACAGTGGCTTACACTTGCATGGCATCTCATAAGCTTGACAACACACTGTGTCCAATGTTTTCACAAAGATAAAATAAGTCGTATTTTTGGTTCGTTTAATAGTTACAACAAATTTACATTATTGCAATCAATTGATAAAACATTGTCCTTTACAATTATAAAAGCTTTTTTACAAAAATCTACTACTCTGCTAGCATGTCAGCAGACTGGGGTAGATCCTGCTGAAATCTATGTATTGAATGAATACAGAATCCTTTTGAATCGGGAAAAATATTGTTTTTGAATCGAGAATCGTGTTGAATTGAAAAAAGAAATCGATTTTGAATCGAGTCGTGACCCCAAGACTCGATATTGAATCGAATCGTGGGACACCCAAAGATTCGCAGCCCTATAAGATTTGTACTTTTTGCAGTCTGACAGGACTATTTAATTGTTGGGATCTACATTGCCCCGAAAAACAAAAATAAGGTTTTGTTTAGCGCTGACACGATTCCTCAATTAATTCCATTACAAAATATATTCGAATAATTTTTGCTGCCTTCAGGCGTTATAGATTTCATTTTATTAGGGACCGAAGTCCCTTTGGGACAGAGGACCCTATTGAATTTCTAAGGTTTTATAATTATTGTTTTTATTATTCTTATTATACCGCCGCCTCTTTGAGCTGTAATTTGACCCCCTTAATATTCTTCAAAACTCACCAAATTTGACACACACATCAGGACTAGCGAAATTTGCGATCAAAAAACCAAACCCCAAAACTCAAAATTGCGCTCTAGCGCCCCATAAAAAGAAAACATACACAAAACTGTCTGTAACTTCCAGTAGGAATGTCGTAGAAACATGAAACAAAAACCACTATGTAGGTCTTAGTTAGACCTATATTTCGTCCACTGAGACCCCCCGGCTAAAATCAACAGGAAGGTTGCTATTCCCACTTCAATACAAAAGTTGGCTTAAAAATTTTGCTTTTTTTCCCAACATTATCTCCTCTGAGGCCGTTTGCCGTTTCGGCTTCAAATAAGCACAGAAGAGAGATTGAACCCTTCTGATTAAAAGTTAAAGAAAGGGACGGCATAGCTCGGTTGGTAGAGTGGCCGTGCCAGCAACTTGAGGGTTGCAGGTTCGATTCCCGCTTCCGCCCTTCTAGTCACTGCCGTTGTGTCCTTGGGCAAGGCACTTTACCCACCTGCTCCCAGTGCCACCCACACTGGTTTAAAAATGTAACTTAGATATTGGGTTTCACTATGTAAAGCACTTTGAGTCACTAGAGAAAAGCGCTATATAAATATAAAAAAATATATAATTCACAATTTTAATTACTACCCTGGTTTGGATTTTATGAGCCCGCAAAGAACCATTGCGCTGCTGTTGTCACAAAATGGCGGCTTTCTGCACAGACAAAACTTTAGGACTGTCATACACACATGAAATAAAAACCTCAATATAGGTCTCACTGAGACCTATATTTCATACACTGACCGCCCCCAACTAAAATCAACAGAAAGTTTGCTATTCCCACTTCAATACAACAATTGCATTACATTCACCAGGCATTAGAGCAGGGGTGTCAAACTCAAATACAGAGTGGACCAAAATTTAAAACTGAACAAAGCCGTGAGCGAAGGTTGAAAAAATTTACCTTTTAATAGGGAACCGAACAAGTTTTGCATCGAATATTGAACAAGTAAGGTTTATATAACTTTATAGTGACATGCAAAGTCGAGTTTCAAATTATCCATCCATCCATCCATTTTCTACTGCTTATCCCTTCTGGGGGCGCTGGAGCCTATCACAGCTGCATTCAGGCGGAAGGCAGGGTACACCATGGACAAGTCATGACCTCATCACAGGGCCAACACAGATAGACAGACAACATTCACACACTAGGGCCAATTTAGTGTTGCCAATCAACCTATCAATAATAATAAAATATCAATGGCATATCAAATACAATTTAAATAAAAATTGAGGGGTTGCGGGGGGTGTATATTGTGGCGTCCCGGAAGAGTTAGTGCTGCAAGGGGTTCTGGGTATTACGTGTGTTACGGTGCAGATGTTCTCCGGAAATGTGTTAGTCATTCTTGTTTGGTGTGGCTTCCCAGTGTGGCGCATATTTGTAACAGTGTTAAAGTCGTTTATAGGGCCACCCTCAGTGTGACCTGTATGGCTGTTGACTAAGTATGCTTTGCATTCACTCGTGTGATTGGGCTGGCACGTTGTTAGTATGGCGGAAAAGCAGACGTGACGACATTTTGTAGAAGACGCTGAAGGCAATGCCTTTCAGGCTCGCCCCCAATATTGTTGTCCGGGGAGAAATTCGGAAGAATGGTTGCCCAGGGAGACTTTCGGGAGGTGCAGTGAAATTCGGGAGTCTCTCGGGAAAATCGTGCGGGTTGGCAAACGCGTTGTTACAGCGGCACCGCCCCTGTATAATACAGGCGGGCCAGCTCTGATCTTAATTTGATATTACCTCAAGGGCCAGAGTTTGACACCCATGCATTAGAGCAGGGGTGTCAAACTCAAATACAGAGTGGGCCAAAATGTAAAACTGAACAAAGCCGCAGGCCAAGGTGGAACAAATTCACCTTTTAATAGGGACCCAAACAAGTTTTGCATTAAATATTGAACAAGCAAGGCTTATATAACTTTAGTGACATGCAAAATCCAGTTTCAAATAGTAATAATAATAATTAAAAAAATATCAATGGCATATCAAATAAAATGTAAATAAAAATTGTATGCCTTTTTTACTATTTGCAATCTTTTGAGGTAAATATAAATTTTTTTCCACGGGCTAATACATTTGAAAATAAAATAACAATAATGAATGAACCAAACATTCAAGCCTTGAAGTAGAAAGAGAAAATGCATGAATAAAACGTTAATTATTGGTCAGTTTGCTGGAAGTTTCCCGGAAGAGTTAGTGCTGCAAGGGGTTCTGGGTATTTGTTCTGTGGTGTTACGGTGCGGATGATCACCCGAAATGTGTTTGTCATTCTTGTTAGGTGTGGGTTCACAGTGTGGCGCATATTTGTAACGGTGCTTAAGTTGTTTATACGGCCACCCTCAGTGTGACCTGTATGGCTGTTGACCAAGTATGACTTGCATTCACTTGTGTGTGTGTGATTGATTGAAACTTTTATTAGTAGGTTGCACAGTACAGCACATATTTTGTACAATCAGAAGTGGGTAGAGTAGCCAGAAATTGTACTCAAGTAAGAGTACTGTTACTTTAGAGTTTTATTACTCAAGTAAAAGTAAGGAGTAGTCACCCCAATATTTACTTGAGTGAAAGTCAAAAGTATGTTGTGAAAAAACTACTCAAGTAAATAAATAAATAAATGGGTTGTACTTGTATATCGCTTTTCTACCTTCAAGGTACTCAAAGCGCTTTGACACTACTTCCACATTTACCCATTCACACACACATTCACACACTGATGGAGGGAGCTGCCATGCAAGGCGCTAACCAGCACCCATCAGGAGCAAGGGTGAAATGTCTTGCTCCTGGTACTAGGTGGGAATTGAACCAGGGACGCTCGGGTTGCGCACGGCCACTCGCCCCACTGCGCCACGCCGTCCCGTACCGAGTAACTGATGAGTAACCTGTTTGTTTGATGATGACGGCAACAAGTAATGCACAAAAACATAAAAATAGCAATGAACAAACACAGAGCCAGGAATATCTCTTAAGCAACTAAAACTATAATATATATTAAATAATATATATTTGGTTTTACACCGTATTGAAACATTTTTTGAAAATGACGCTGTTAGTATGGAGGAAAAGCGGACGTGACGACAGGTTGTAGAGAACGCTAAAGGCAGTGCCTTAAATGCACGCCCCCAATATAGTTGTCCAGGTGGAAATCGGTAGAAATTCGGGAAAATGGTTGCCCCGGGAGATTTTCGGGAGGGGCATTGAACTTCGGGAGTCTACCAGGAAAATTAGGAGGGTTGGCATGTATGAGTATTAGCGGTGAATGCGGTGTTAGAGCGGCACCGACGCTGTATAACACCGGCGGGCCAGCTCTAATGCTAAATTGATATTGCCTCAGGGGCCAAATTAAATTACACGGCGGGCCAGAGTTTGACACCCATGGTGTAGACGGCACACACGGAGACTTGTGATGACGTCACAGTTGTGCGCTGTCATTTCCAAGCTCAACAATTGATTGATTGATTGATACTTTTATTAGTAGATTGCACAGTACAGTACATATTCCATACAATTGACCACTAAATGGTAACACCCCAATAAGTTTTTCAACTTGTTTAAGTCGGGGTCCACGTTAATCAATTCATGGTACAAATATATACTATCAACATAATACAGTCATCACACAAGTTAATCATCATAGTATGTACATTGAATTATTTACATTATTTACAATCCGGGGGGTGGGATGAGGAGCTTTGGTTGATATCAGTACTTCAGTCATCAACAATTGCATCAACAGAGAAATGTGGACATTGAAACAGTGTAGGTCTTATTTAGTAGGATATGTACAGCCAGCAGAGAACATAGTGAGTTCACATAGCATAAGAACAAGTATATACATTAGAAGTACATTTGAGTTGTTTATAATCCGGGGAGATGGGATGTGAATGGAGGAGGGTATTAGTAAAGTGTTGAAGTTGCCTAGAGGTGTTGTTTTAGAGCGGTTTTGAAGGAATATAGAGATGCACTTACTTTTATACCTGTTGGGAGTGCATTCCACATTGATGTGGCATAGAAAGAGAATGAGTTAAGACCTTTGTTAGATCGAAATCTGGGTTTAACGTGGTTTGTGGAGCTCCCCCTGGTGTTGTGGTTATGGCGGTCATTTACGTTAAGGAAGTAGTTTGACATGTACTTCGGGATCAAGGAGGTGTAGTGGATTTTATAGACCAGGCTCAGTGCAAGTTGTTTTACTCTGTCCTCCACCCTGAGCCAGCCCACTTTGGAGAATTGGGTTGGATTGAGGTGTGATCTGGGGTGGAGGTCTAAAAGTAACCGGATTAGCTTATTCTACTGCCTTGCTGACTTTAAACACGCTATAAGAGGAATTACTGTACGTTTGAACGTAAACATGCTGCTATTTTCTCGCAACGTTAATAAAAAGCCACATCAAAATAGGCTTTGCGACACTCCTGCTGGCACAAATGACAGTCAGCTGTTTTGGACACGATCGCTGTCGGAGACCTGATGAACACCTTTGACAAGCAAGACGTTTTGCTCTGTGTCATAAGGGAGGTGCAAGCTTATCTTATTTTCTCAGTCCTTTTGTTTAACCACAAACTCATGACGTTCACATACGTGTCCTGCTTCCATGAGCCGGGCGTGACCTCGCGTGTAAAAAAACGATCAAGCAGCTTAAAAAAAGAATGTACCGTCCTCATTGTCGTGTGTGCTGATGTTAAAGTGAATTTTTTTTTTTTTTGTGAATTATATTTATATAGCGCTTTTCTCTAGTGACTCAAAGCGCTTTACATAGTGAAACCCAGTATCTAATTTTACATTTAAAGCAGTGTGGGTGGCACTGGGAGCAGGTGGGTAAAGTGTCTTGCCCAAGGAAACAACGGCAGTGACTAGGATGGCGGAAGCGGGAATCGAACCTGCAACCCTCAAGTTGCTGGCACGGCCACTCTACCAACCGAGCTATGCCGCCCCAAAGACAATATACACTTTAATACACATGCACTATATACATGATAACATGTTTTATATACAAACCCCGTTTCCATATGAGTTGGGAAATTGTGTTAAATGTAAATATAAACAGAATACAAAGATTTGCAAATAATTTTCAACCCATATTCAGTTGAATATGCTACAAAGACAACATATTTGATGTTCAAACTGATTAACATTGTTTTTTTTTTTGTGCAAATTATCATTAACTTTAGAATTTGATGCCAGCAACACGTGACAAAGAAGTTTGGAAAGGTGGCAATACATACAGATAAAGTTGAGGAATGCTCATCAAACGCTTATTTGGAACATCCCACAGGCGTGCAGGCTAATTGGGAACAGGTGGGTGCCGTTCCTGGGCACGCACCTAATCCACTCTTTATGTTTGATTTAATGAAAACTGTTCTTATTGTTTTATTTTTGATACTGAGAATATAGTTTTATTTTAACTTTCTCAGGGAGTATTAAGGTCTAATTTTATATATATGGTACTCCGGCTTCCTCCCACTTCCAAACACATGCACCTGGGGATAGGTTGATTGGCAACACTGAATTGGCCCTAGTGTGTGAATGTTGTCTATCTGTGTTGGCCCTGTGATGAGGTGGGGACTTGTCCAGGGTGTACCCCACCTTCCGTCCGATTGTAGCTGAGCTAGGCACCAGCGCCCCCCGCCACCCCAAAGGGAATAAGCGGTATCATTAACTTTAGAATTTGATGCCAGCAACACGTGACAAAGAAGTTGGAAAAGGTGGCAATACATACTGATAAAGTTGAGGAATGCTCATCAAACGCTTATTTGGAACATCCCACAGGGGTGCAGGCTAATTGGGAACAGGTGGGTGCCGTTACTGGGCACCCACCTAATCCACTTTTTATGTTTGATATAATGAAAACTGTTCTTATTGTTTTATTTTAACTTTCTCAGGGAGTATTTTGGTCTAATTTTATATATATGGTACTCCGGCTTCCTCCCACTTCCAAAAACATGCACCTGGGGATAGGTTGATTGGCAACACTAAATTGGCCCTAGTGTGTGAATGTGAGTGTGAACGTTGTCTGTCTATCTGTGTTGGCCCTGCGATGAGGTGGCGACTTGTCCAGGGTGTATCCCGCCTTCCGCCCGATTGTAGCTGAGCTAGGCACCAGCGCCCCCCGCCACCCCAAAGGGAATAAGCGGTAGAAAATGGATGGATGGATGGATGTGTTTTCATCTCAAACATGTTAGTATGGCAAAATAAACATTAATTACTATTTTGCATGCAAAGAATGCAATGAACTGTATTGCATTCTTAAAATGTAAAACTGTTGTTGTCATTATTAAGTGGTTTGTCTTTTTAAATTGTTTTATGTATTGTCGGCAGGTTGAAAACAGCTCACTTGTCTATTTAATGCATCTTTATTTGATATGTCTATAGACAAAATACGGAATAAATGTCCAACATGCTAAAACACCAAAATTGTGTGGGGGTTGAATCATTTTGATCACAACTGTAATATGAAAAGAAACTTTGAAGCAGGGAACAAAAGACGATAAGCTGCAAACCACTATCAAATATAGCTTACCGCAACGCTGCATTGACACGATACGACACGACACGACAGGTAGAAACAACAATCAATCAATCAATCAATGTTTACTTATATAGCCCTAAATCACTAGTGTCTCAAAGGGCTGCACAAACCACCACGACATCCTCGGTAGGCCCACATAAGGGCAAGGAAAACTCACACCCAGTGGGACATCGGTGACAATGATGACTATGAGAACCTTAGAGAGGAGGAAAGCAATGGATGTCGAGCGGGTCTAACATGATACTGTGAAAGTTCAATCCATAATGGATCCAACATAGTCGCAAGAGTCCGGTCCAAAGCGGATCCAACACAGCAGCGAGAGTCCCGTTCACAGCGGAGCCAGCAGGAAACCATCCCAAGCGGAGGCGGATCAGCAGCGCAGAGATGTCCCCAGCCGATACACAGGCAAGCAGTACATGGCCACCGGATCGGACCGGACCCCCTCCGCAAGGGAGAGTGGGACATAGAAGAAAAAGAAAAGAAACGGCGACAATAATCCAGCACTGACTGGAGGACCAAAGCAGGTAACATAGGAGCGGGCTGATTGACACCAGGTGTGGCCAGGTTTCAATCAGCCGCAGCTGAGGGCAAAACAGCGCACGGGGAAAAAAACAGGAAACAGACAAAATAAGAGCGCTGACAGGAACTAAAAACAGGAAATACTAAACACACACAGAGGAAAAACTAAAACACAAACAAACTGTCATATCGACAGGCAGATATTTAAGAGATATTTAAGCGTTGACCACACAAATAAAAAAAAACATGATATATAACTTATTTTTTAAAATTCTTTATGGCTGACACTTTTTCAGGTCCCATGAACCAAAGTTTACGGGAGCCCTAAAGGTAAAAAATATTGATATAATTTTTTGCTTTTGAAAAGGAAAACTATCAAAATGGTGCCCACAAGCTTTGATTTTTCCGCGTGCGGCCTTTAGTAAAAAAAATAGTTTGGACCCCCTTGGCTTCCATTGAAGTGATGCAGTGTTTCCTTTGAATACAAAAGCCAGCGGCATGTTTGCTGCATTCACAGACTTGTTATTTCTCTATTTATTTCTCACTCCGGGCAACTTTGGGGGTTATCATGCACAAATACAAAACATATTGAACATCCAACCAGTATTCATAATGCAAAAAAGGGCCATCAGACTGATACATAACACAGGACCCCGAGAACACACTAATGGATTATTTATAAAAAACATTTGATTTAAAACTACCAGATCTCATCCAACTCAAGACTGCCCAAATGATTTATAAAGCAAGTAAAGATTTACTTCCAACAGGGCTACAGAGAAGATTTTTTACAAAGAGAAGGGAATTATAATTTAAGAGGAGAACTACTTTTTAAGATCCGATATTGTAGAACAACGCAGAAACGGATGAGTATAACAATAGCAGGGGTTAAAATATGGAACTGTTTAAAGGATGAAATAAAACACAGCACCAACATAAACCAGTTTAAAAAGCTTTTTAAATCATTTATCATTAGTAAATATAAGAAAGAAGAGCAAACATTGTTTTAGAAAGACAATAATATATATGTATATAAATACAATTTATGATTTCATAATTATACATATAGGTTGTATTAAAATGTATATATTACCACTTTATATGGAATTTAAATGAATTGTGTATATATATGTATATATATATATATATATGTATGTATGTATATATGTATGTATGTATGTATATATATATATGTGTGTATGTATGTATGTGTGTGTGTGGGACGGCGTGGGAGAGTGGCCGTGCGCAACCCGAGGGTCCCTGGTTCAAATCCCGCCTAGTACCAACCCCGTCACGTCCGTTTTGTCCTGAGCAAGACACTTCACCCTTGCTCCTGATGGGTGCTGGTTGGCGCCTTGCATGGCAGCTCCCTCCATCAGTGTGTGAATGTGTGTGTGAATGGGTAAATGTGGAAGTAGTGTCAAAGCGCTTTGAGTAACTTGAAGGTAGAAAAGCGCTATACAAGTACAACCCATTTATTTATTTATTTATTTATTTATTTATATATATATATATATATATATATAAGTGTACAAATGTATATGTTTGATTTAAATGTTAAACTGTGTATATGAGACGTGTGCTACATATATGTTGCTTATATATTGTTTAAAAAAAAAAAGTAATATAAGTGAAGCATGTTTTAGATTTTATATATTTTGAAGCTTGTTCTTCTTGTGATGGGGTAAGTTTGTATAAGCGTTGCTTCAACCTACACCCTTTCGGCTCAATCATTGCTCAAATGAGTGTTTTTTTTTTTTTTTTTTTTTCTTTTCTTGTTGTTGTTCTTTGTTTTATGTGAAGATTGCCGAAATAAAAAAAAAAATACATTGATATCGGAGGAACTGATATTCGTTCCTTCCACTAATAAGCAAACTGGTCCAACTTGCCATTCAGCATCACTCGCTAAACTGTTTGCCTGCCCCCCCAAAAAATGATGGTGCATACATTGGTGCTCAGCAGGCCAGACACATTTCCAAACAAACTGGATGTACTTTTTCAAAGCCAGCGTAAAACCTGTTCATTACAGGAAATATGTGCCTCCAGAAATCTGAAATAGGTTTTGTTTTCACTGTAAGCCCACATGATGCAAATAAACAAGTGTGTGTCTACATGGGTGTGTTCGCATGCAGGAAGGTGTGTCTTTTGTAACTAACAGCAGCAACACAAATATTTGGAGGGCACTCGTGATTGCATGACCTTGAATCAGCATTAACCTCACAAAAAAAAAAGCGAACTGGTCTAATCTTACTCGTTAATGATAATAATACCCTTCCAGTGCTATTTTCAGCCAACAGTGGTTGAAGTCAGACTCATTTATAGCCTGCTAACTACTCTGTACTCTGGTTTTTTTTTTAGTTTCTGAGGGAAAATAGATGAGTGCAGAGACCTCAGACCACAGCACGAAACGACGTCAGGCCCATTAAAGAAATGCCAGAAGTAAGTAGAGGGTGCTCCCTTTGGAGGCGCGTGTAACACAGTGGTGTGGAATAATGCAAACTGAATATTCAGATTTTATGCCCATTGAACCGTCACACGACTAATAATTGCAAAACATCAGGTTGAAAGTAGGGTTAGGGTGGAGTAACAGGTAGGGTTAGAGAGAAAAATGACTGGCATTTATTATTTTTTTTAGAATTCTTAAATAACGTGATAGACATGAAACTCCTGCATTACAAGTGTCATTTTCCCACACGTGCAAGGGCGTTTTTTTTTTTTTTTTTGTCATGTTTTTTTTTTTTTTAACCATGCCCTGTCAGCTGACGAGACACACCCTTGGAAAAACACACTCAGGGAGGAGTAAACAAGCTTGTTTCCACTGTGTGACTTGTATTTCATCACCCATCCCAGTCGATCCACCAAAAGACCGTCGAAAACGACATTCCTCCTTGAAAAAGGTCTTTAAAACTGTAAATGCCATCTGCTTTTACAATATTTTAAAGACTTAAAGACAATGGAATTACAAACCCCGTTTCCATTTGAGTTGGGAAATTGTTTTGGATGTAAATATAAACGGAATACATCCATCCATTTTCTACCGCTTATTCCCATTGGGGTCGCGGGGGGCGCTGGTGCCTGTCTCAGCTACAATCGGGCGGAAGGCAGGGTACACCCTGGACAAGTCGCTACCTCATCGCAGGGCCAACACAGATAGACAGACAACATTCACACTCACATTCACACACTAGGGCCAATTTAGTGTTGCCAATCAACCTATCCCCAGGTGCATGTCTTTGGAAGTGGGAGGAGCCTATCCCCAGGTGCATGTCTTTGGAAGTGGGAGGAAGCTGGAGTACCCGGAGGGAACCCACGCATTCACGGGGAGAACATGCAAACTCCACACAGAAAGATCCCGGGCCTGGATTTGAAACCAGGACTGCAGGAACTTCGTATTGTGAGGCAGACGCACTAACCCCTCTGCCACCGTGAAGCCCCAGTGGGTTTACAATATAACTAAAACAATTCCTACTTACTTAAGTGTCCCATGTGATGTCTGTAGGAGTGTCTTCATGCATTTTTGTACCTGATATCCTAATGTAATCAAGTGTCGTTAGCATTAGCTAATATGCTAACATATTTACAAGTGTCTGTGTTAGTATTATTAACATACATTCTGTTTGTGTTGTTTCACTTTCACAAATTCCTCAGTAAATTACAATGATTTGCAAATCCTTTTCAACCCATATTCAATTGAATCCACTACAAATACAACATATTTGATGTTCAAACTCATAAACTTTATTTTTTTTTGCAAATAATAATTAACTTAGAATTTCATGGCTGCAACAGGTGCCAAAGTAGTTGGGAAAGGGCATGTTCACCACTGTGTTACATCACCTTTTCTTTTAACAACACTCAATAAATGTTTGGGGACTAATTGTTGAAGCTTTGAAAGTGGAATTCTTTCCCATTCTTGTTTCATGTAGAGCTTCAGTCGTTCAACAGTCGTATTTTACGCTTCATAATGCGCCACACATTTTCAAAGGGAGACAGGTCTGGACTGCAGGAGGGCCAGGAAAATACCGGCACTCTTTTTTTTACGAAGCCACGTTGTTGTAACACGTGCTGAATGTGGCTTGGCATTGTCTTGCTGAAATAAGCAGGGGCGTCCATTAAAAAGACGGCGCTTAGATGACAACATATGTTGTTCCAAAACCTGTATGTACCTTTCAGCATCCATGGTGCCTTCACAGATGTGTAAGTTACCCATGCCTTGGGCACTAATACACCCCCATGCCGCCCATTGGGGGCGGCATAGCTCGGTTGGTAGAGTGGCCGTGTCAGCAACTTGAGGGTTGCAGGTTCGATTCCCGCTTGTGCCGTCCTAGTTACTGCCGTTGTGTCCTTGGGCAAGACACTTTACCCACCTGCTCCCAGTGCCACCCACACTGGTTTAAATGTAACTTAGATATTGGGTGTCACTATGTAAAGCGCTTTGAGTCACTTGAGAAAAGCGCTATATAAATATAATTCACTTCACTTCACCATACCATCACAGATGCTGGCTTTTGAACTTTGTGTCGATAACAGTCTGGATGGTTCGCTTCCCCTTTGGTCCGGATGACACAATGTCGAATATTTCCAAAAACAATTTGAAATGTGGACTCGTCAGACCACAGAACACTTTTTCAGTTTGCATCAGTCCAGATGATCTCTGGCACAGAAAAGCCGGCCGCGTTTCTGGATGTTGTTGATAAATGGCTTTCGCTTTCCATAGTAGAGCTTTAACTTGCACTTACAGATGTAGCGACAAACTGTATTTAGTGACAGTGGTTTTCTAAAGTGTTCCTGAGCCCATGTGGTGATATCCTTTAGAGATTGATGTCGGTTTTTGATACAGTGCTGTCTGAGGGATCCAAGGTCACTGTCATTCATTGTTGGTTTCCGGCCATGCTGCTTACGTGGAGTGATTTCTCCAGATTCTCTGAACCTTTTGATGACATTATGGAGCATAGATGTTGAAATCCCTAAATTTCTTGCAATTGCACTTTGAGAAACGTTGTTCTTAAACTGTTTGACTATTTGCTCACACAGTTGTGGACAAAGGGGTGTACCTCACCCCATCCTTTCTTGTGAAAGACTGAGCAATTTTTGGGAA
The DNA here is from genome assembly GCF_033978795.1 of Nerophis ophidion. NCBI lineage: Eukaryota > Metazoa > Chordata > Actinopteri > Syngnathiformes > Syngnathidae > Nerophis > Nerophis ophidion. Next base: position 67,886,676 of record NC_084620.1, read on the forward strand.
GCTGTTTTTATACCCAATCATGGCACCCACCTGTTCCCAATTAGCCTGCACACCTGTGGGATGTTCCAAATAAGTATTTGATGAGCATTCCTCAACTTTATCAGTATTTATTGCCACTTTTACCAATTTCTTTGTCACCTGTTACTGGCGTCAAATTCTAAAGTTAATGATTATTTAAAAAAAACAAGTGTTTATCAGTTTGAACATCAAATATGTTGTCTTTGTAGCATATTCAACTGAATATGGGTTGAAAATAATTTGCAAATCATTGTATTCTGTTTATATTTACATCTAACACAATTTCCCAACTCATATGGAAACGGGGTTTGTAGAAGGGAGCCTCACAATTACAGGCTGTGTTCCGGGCAAAGATTTACAAACCGTAAAATTAAATCACATGACAAGAATTCCATTATCTCAATCCGTCAGTTAAAATTGAAAGAGAGCCCATATAATAAATGTTATTTAATCATCGTGGTATTATTATTATTATTATTATTATTATTAGAGTTGAAACAGGCAAAAAGTGTGCATCATGTAGTCGCAGCTTGGAGAACCACTGGTTATTTTCTCATTCATTCAGTTTCAGGTATGATTCCTCATGCACTCATTGTGTAATAGTGCTTTCAGTTTTGAGTCATCTATTTTTGCTTTGACTCACTTTAGCCCGACCCTGCTTTATATAACTAATAATAAGGCATGGGTACCTTTCACATTTGAACCGAAACAATACTTGTATTTATCCATACCAATTTTCAGTACTTTTGTGTATCTTTATCTTTTTAAAAACAATAAAATAACATTTTTTGATTAAAAATTACCAGTGAGATGATAATAAAGTGCTGTCCAGTGGTTGATTGCCAAATTTGGAGGTGCTGAAATTGCCATGTAAAATTACAATAATAATCACTCGCACATACAGTGGGGCAAAAAAGTATTCAGTCAGCCACCGATTGTGCAAGTTCTCCCACTTAAAATGATGACAGAGGTCTGTCATTTTCATCATAGGTACACTTCAACTGTGAGAGACAGAATGTGGAAAAAAAAATCCAGGAATTCACATTGTAGGAATTTCTAAGAATTTATTTGTAAATTATGGTGGAAAATAAGTATTTGGTCAACCATTCAAAGGAGGTTTTGGCTCAAAATCTCACGATACATGGCCCCATTCATTCTTTCCTTAACACGGATCAATCGTCCTGTCCCCTTAGCAAAAAAACAGTCCCAAAGCATGATGTTTCCACCCCCATGCTTCACAGTAGGTGTGGTGTTCTTGGGATGCAACTCAGTATTCTTCTTCCTCCAAACACGACCAGTTGAGTTTATACCAAAAAGTTCTATTTTGGTTTCATCTGACCACATGACATTCTCCCAATCCTCTGCTGTATCATCCATGTATCCATTTTGGTATAAACTCAACTCGTCGTGTTTGGAGGAAGAAGAATACTGAGTTGCATCCCAAGAACACCACACCTACTGTGAAGCATGGGGGTGGAAACGTCATGCTTTGGGGCTGTTTTTCTGCTAAGGGGACAGGACGACCGATCCATGTTAAGGATAATTTAGAAATAAATTATTTAAAATTCCTAAAATGTGAATTCCTGGATTTTTTTTTTCACATTCTGTCTCTCACAGTTGAAGATGAAAATTACAGACCTCTGTCATCATTTTAAGTGGGAGAACTTGCACAATTGGTGGCTGACTAAATACTTTTTTGCCCCACTGAAGTATTCGTCCTTCACTATGTGGTGTTACAACGGTTATGAAATTCTCTTCATTCTCTAGCGAGTGACTTTTCAAATGACGCTACATATTAGCAGTAATGCTACTTTTTATAGCAACGCTTTTGCCCCACACTTGACAAATTACGGTTGTCTGTTCGACATATTCCCACTTGAAGCCGAACCACCGCCAGACGATGGAAACCCCGTGTTTTTTATTGGGAATTAAGTCTTCCTTCATTTGTTACCAGATCCGCGCCTTCTTTCTCTCGTACGGCTACGTTAGCAGCTAACGTAGCCCAGTCTGCTACCTCTCTGCTCTTTGAGGGCGGACACGTATGTGACGTATGAGGTGACAGTATGTGACGTATGTAAGAATGTGCGCCTGCTTGTCTGTGAGAAGGAAAGACAGGAAAGAGTGAGAAGAGCCTGAAGTGTAATGCTCGCAGCTAAAAGCAACTGCGTGAGAATTTATTCTCGAATATTACGATATAGTCATTTTCTATATCGCACAGACACAAACCCGCGATATTTCGTATATATCGATATATCGCCCAGCCCTATTTGTAAGTATGCTTTTATTTAAATTTTTCATGGGTGTTTTGCCATTGTCAGGAAGTAGTCTTTTTGCTGTTGGTTAAATGTGCCAGCCCTGTTTTTTGTTGAGCCCTTCAAAGTGTTTATACTGTAAGAATTGTATTTACGACACACCAGTTGTTTAATTGTAACGTGCATCTTTGTTGTAGTTTTTATTGCCGAATTTGGAGGTGCTGAAATTGCCATGTAAAATTACAATAATAATCACTCGCACGTACAGTGGGGCAAAAAAGTATTTAGTCAGCCAGCGATTGTGCAAGTTCTCCCACTTAAAATGATGACAGAGGTCTGTAATTTTCATCATAGTTACACTTCAATTGTGAGAGACAGAATGTGGAAAAAAAAATCCAGGAATTCACATTGTAGGAATTTCTAAGAATTTATTTGTAAATTATGGTTGAAAATAAGTATTTGGTCAACCATTCAAAGGAGGTTTTGGCTCAAAATCTCACGATACATGGCCCCATTCATTCTTTCCTTAACACGGATCAATCGTCCTGTCCCCTTAGCAGAAAAACAGCCCCAAAGCATGATGTTTCCACCCCCATGCTTCACAGTAGGTATGGTGTTCTTGGGATGCAACTCAGTATTCTTCTTCCTTCAAGTGGGAATATGTCGAACAGACAACCGTAATAAGTCAAGTGTGGGGCAAAAGCGTTGCTATAAAAAGTAGCATTACTGCTAATATGTAGCATTTGAAAAGTCACTCGCTAGAGAATGAAGACAATTTCATAACCGTAGTAACATACCACATAGTGAAGGACGAATACTACAGTGGGGTAAAAAAGTATTTAGTCAGCCACCAATTGTGCAAGTTCTCCCACTTAAAATGATGACAGAGGTCTGTAAATTTTCATCATAGGTACACTTCAACTGTGAGAGACAGAATGTGAACAAAAAATCCAGGAATTCACATTGTAGGAATTTTAAAGAATTTATTTGTAAATTATCCTTAACACTGATCAGTCGTCCTGTCCTCTTAGCAAAAAAACAGTCCCGAAGCATGATGTTTCCACCCCCATGCTTCACAGTAGGTATGGTGTTCTTGGGATGCAACTCAGTATTCTTCTTCCTCCAAACACGACGAGTTGAGTTTATACCAAAATGGATACATGGATGATACAGCAGAGGATTGGGAGAATGTCATGTGGTCAGATGAAACCAAAATAGAACTTTTTGGTATAAACTCAACTGGTCGTGTTTGGAGGAAGAAGAATACTGAGTTGCATCCCAAGAACACCATACCTACTGTGAATCATGGGGGTGGAAACATAATGCTTTGGGGCTGTTTTTCTGCTAAGGGGACAGGACGATTGATCCGTGTTAAGGAAAGAATGAATGGGGCCATGTATCGTGAGATTTTGAGCCAAAACCTCCTTCCATCAGTGAGAGCTTTGAATGGTTGACCAAATACTTATTTTCCACCATAATTTACAAATAAATTCTTTAAAATTCCTACAATGTGAATTCCTGGATTTTTTTTTTCACATTCTGTCTCTCACAGTTGAAGTGTACCTATGATGAAAATTACAGACCTCTGTCATCATTTTAAGTGGGAGAACTTGCACAATCGGTGGCTGACTAAATACTTTTTTGCCCCACTTATACGGTACATCCATCGAGCTAGCACATTTTGAAAAGTGGAGCATTACTATCAAACACTTTTTCTCCGACATGCTTGCATTAATGGCATGGACAATTGCAACATCGTCTATGTTAGTGGTTCCTGACCTTTTTGACTTCAGGGCCCAAGTTTTTCATTGTTGAGGGGCCCAAAGCCCACTCAAATACTAACATTAAATTGATAATCTTTTCCTTGATTTTAATCGTATTCAGTAATTCTATCTAACCTACTTATAGTTTACAATCTTGTCAAATTATATGAAAGCATGTGTTGAAAGCCACTACTACCGACCACACAGTCTGATAGTTTATATATCAAAGATGAAATATTAACATTGCAACACATGCCAATACGGCCTTTTTAGTTTGCTAAATTGCAATTTTAAAATTCGCGCGGAAGTATCCTGCTAAAACGTCGCGGTATGATAACGCGTCGTCTCTTTTGAACACATAATTCCACAGTATTATTGACATCTGTGTTGCTGAATCTTTTGCAATTTGTTTAATTAATAATGGAGACGTCAAAGAAGAAACATGTAGGTGGGAAGCGGTGTATTGCGGCCGCCTTTAGCAACAAAAAACACAGCCGGTATTTCCTTGTTTACATTCCCGAAAGATGACGGTGAAGCTTTACTATGGAACAGAGCGGTCAAGCGAAAATGGTTCCCTACCACACGTCAACCGGCAGGTTTCGGTGTGAAAATGGTGGTAATAAGTCGGCTCTTACCGTAGACATGAGCGGAGAGCTTGCGTCGTTCCTCCTGCACCTGTCAAAAAGGCAGGTACGGACTCTCTTGCCTCCTCCCACCAGCCGCCCGTGATAGTCGGATGCTTCCACCGTGGAGGAGGGGAAAAAAATTTAATCTCAGCCCGGCCCCACTGGCTCCCTTCGCCTTGTCGAGAAACGTCTCTTCCATCGGAGACACTGGTGGTCACCACACCCGTGGCCACACCACTCTGACTTTCAGGTTGTACAGGTATGACTGAAAATACAAATCTCTGAGCCACAATCATAATGGGATTGTGCTGAAAATTGTAATTTTCCTGAAGGAACTCTCCTGACGGAATAACTAAAGTACTATCTAATCTAATCCAATCTAATATAATCTCACTAAAACATTAGTAAAATTTAAAACTCATTTGTATACTCTAGCTTTTAAATAGACTCCCTAAAAAGGGAGTCTATTTAAAAGCCAGTTGATCTGCCATTTCTTTTCTTTTTCTCCTATGTCCCACTCTCCCTTGTGGAGGGGGTCCGGTCCGATCCGGTGGCCATGTACTGCTCACCTGTGTATCGGCTGGGGACATCTCTGCGCTGCTGATCCGCCTCCGCTTGGGATGGTTTCCTGCTGGCTCCGCTGTGAACGGGACTCTCGCTGCTGTGTTGGATCCGCTTTGGACTGGACTCTCGCGACTGTGTTGGATCCATTATGGATTGAACTTTCACAGTATCATGTTAGACCCGCTCGACATCCATTGCTTTCATCCTCTCCAAGGTTCTCATAGTCATCATTGTCACCGACGTCCCACTTGGTGTGAGTTTTCCTTGCCCCTTATGTGGGCCTACCGAGGATGTCGTAGTGGTTTGTGCAGCCGATTGAGACACTAGTGATTTAGGGCTATATAAGTAAACATTGACTGATTGATTGATAGTAACACAATAAGCAGAAAAGGGATTTCCCAGAATTATCCTAGTAAATTTGTCTAATAACATCTGAATTGCTCTGCCGTCTAGTTTATTTTTATTTTCTTTGTAGTTCTTCACTCTCACTTTCCTCATCCACAAATCTTTCATCGTTGCTTTCTCGGTCCGAATCGCTCTCGCTGCTGGTGGCCATGATTATAAACAATGTTGAGATGTGAGGAGCTCCACAACCCGTGACGTCACGCGCACATCGTCTGCTACTTCCGGTTCAGGCAAGGCCAAAAAGTTGCGAACTTTATCGTCGATGTTCTCTACTAAATCTTTTAAGCAAAAATATGGCAATATTGCGAAATGATCAAGTATGACACATAGAATGGACCTGCTATCCCCGTTTTGATAAGAACATCTCATTTCAGTAGGCCTTTAAGATTTTATCATTGATAAATAAACTATCAGACTGCATGGTTGGTAGTAGTTGGTTTCAGAAGGCCTTTAATGATTCATATTGATGGGTATTTTTACTGAAATGAGTACAGCCGTCATGTTTACTTGCTATAGTTGAGCAGTGGCACTAAAATGACTTTTATGTTTATAGTGAGGTGATGATCACGCGTTCGATTTGAAGCTTCTATTAATAATTTATCTTAGCTCATCCTGGGGCTCTCATCCACTTTGAACAAACCTCACTTGTTGTCACACAGCTAAAAATAAAAATAAAAACGGTGGGAGAAAAAGTCATTCAAATGTCCGAAGGGGCTTTTTTACGGCCGGCGGTATGAAAATAAACAAGCATGCTGTCATGGCTGCTAAAGCCAGGCAATTAAAAAAAGTGCTGATAGTAGCAGTAGACACCGCCAGCCCTCCATATGTGCGAGAATGAACTCGCAGCCAAGGTCATGGCGAGGAGCGGCGATACTATACTGAGAGCTTGCATGCACAGTGCCACGCCGGTTAACAAAGACGACTTAATTACTGCTGGAAGATTACAGAGTGAAACATTAAGACGGTGTGAGCAGGGGGGGCCCACATTGTTGTCACAACAAATGGCGTCTCACACACTTACACACGCTGCCTTTGTTGATCTGTGGCGTGCGAGCAGGCTTAGGTACTCAATCACTCCTAAACACTAGCGACAGACTACACACGCATTAACACGCTAAACCAGTGCTTCTCAAACGGGGGGGGGGGGGGGGTACTTGAAGGTATGCCAAGGGGTATGTGAGATTTTTGAAAAAATATTCTAAAAATAGCAACAATTCAAAAATCTGTTATAAATATAAGGGCTGGGCAACGATTAAACATTTTAATCAAAGTTAATCGCACTATTTCTCTGATTAATCTCGATTCACTGCATTGTATACGCAAAGCCCAATAATGAATTCAAAAGTATGAACTTCATTCTAAACATTTCTTCACAAAAAAAAAAAAATCTTTAACATCAATATTTATGGAACATGCCCACAAAAAAAATCCAGCTGTCAACACTGAATATTGCATTGTTGCATTTCTTTTCACAGTTTATGAACTTACATTCATATTTTGTTGAAGTATTATTCAATAAATATTCCTATAAAGGATTTTTGAATTGTTGCTATTTTTAGAATCTTTTTAAAAAATCTCACGTACCTCTCAGCATACCTTCAAGTACCCCCAGGGGTAACGCATACCCCCATTTGAGAACCACTGTTCTATGGCATACAGTACATCAGTGGTTCTCAACCTTTTTTCAGTGATGTACCCCCTGTGAACCTTTTTTTAATTCAAGTACCACATAATCAGAGCAAAGCATTTTTGGTTGAAAAAAAGAGATAAAGAAGTAAAGTACAGCACTATGTCATCAGTTTATGATTTATGAAGTTGTATAACAGTGCAAAATATTGCTCATTTGTAGTGGTCTTTCTTGAACTATTTGGAAAAAAAGATATAAAAATAACTAAAAACTTGTTGAAAAATAAACAAGTGATTCAGTTATAAATAAAGATTTCTACACATAGAAGTAATCATCAACTTAAAGTGCCCTCTTTGGGGATTGTAATAGAGATCCATCTGGATTCATGAACTTAATTCTAAACATTTCTTCACAGACAAAAATAAATCTTTAACATTAATATTTATGGAACATGTCCACAAAAAAATCTAGCTGTCAACACTGAATATTGACTGATTGATTGATAGTAACACAATAAGCAGATAAGGGATTTTCCAGAATTATCCTAGTAAATTTGTCTAATAACATCTGAATTGCTCTGCCGTCTAGTTTATTTTTATTTTCTTTGTAGTTCTTCACTCTCACTTTCCTCATCCACAAATCTTTCATTCTTGCGCATTGTTGCATTTCTTTTCACAGTTTATGAACTTACATTCATATTTTGTTGAAGCATAGCTCGGTTGGTAGAGCGGCCGTGCCAGCAACTTGAGGGTTGCAGGTTCGATCCCCGCTTCCGCCATCCTAGTCACTGCCGTTGTGTCCTTGGGCAAGACACTTTACCCACCTGCTCCCAGTGCCACCCACACTGCTTTAAATGTAAAAATGAGATATTGGGTTTCACTATGTAAAGCGCTTTGAGTCACTAGAGAAAAAGCGCTATATAAATATAATTCACTTAAGGATTTTTGAATTGTTGCTATTTTTAGAATCTTTTTCAGAAAATCTCACGTACCCCTTGGCATACCTTCAAGTACCCCCATTTGAGAACCACTGCTCTACTAAATCCTTTCAGCAAAAATATGGCAATATGGCGAAATGATCAAGTATGACACATAGAATGGACCTGCTATCCCCGTTTAAATAAGAACATCTCATTTCAGTAGGCCTTTAATTAACATTTCTCCACAAAAAAAGAAATCTTTAACATTGTCACACCTATGGATCATGTTTTGTCATGTTTTTGATTTTGCACAATCAGTCACGTTTTGGCCTTCCTGTTTTTTTTTGTTTCCATGCCAACCTCATTAGTTTTCACCTGCCACGTCCCTGCCTATGGCAAAGGACTCCACAGGAGTCCTTTGCCATAGGCAAGGACCCTAATGAATCTGTAACGTTTTATTATTCTTTATTATTATTAGGGTCCGCCCTACCCATGGCAAAAGACCCTATTGAATCTGTAACGTTTTATTATTCTTTATCATTATTAGGGTCCGCCCTGCCTATGGCAAAGGACTCCTGTGGAGTCCTTTACCATAGGCATGGACCCTATTGAATCTCTAACGTTTTATTATTCTTTATTATTATTATTAGGGTCCGCCCTGCCCATGGCAAAGGACTCCTTTGGAGTCCTTTGCCATGGGCAAGGACCCTGTTGAATCTGTAACGTTTTATTATTCTTTATTATTATTAGGGTCCGCCCTGCCCATGGCAAAGGACCCTATTGAATCTGTAACGTTTTATTATTCTTTATTATTATTAGGGTCCGCCCTGCCCATGGCAAAGGACTCCACAGGCAAGGACCCTATTGAAACTGCTGTTTTATTTGGGTCCGCCCTGCCTATATAGGGCAAGGACCCTATTGAATCTGTAACGTTTTATTATTATTATTATTATTATTATTATTATTATTATTATTCTTTATTATTCCGCTCCTTCGCACCCTAATTTGACCCCCTTAACATGCTTCAAAACTCACCAAATTTGACACACACGTCGGTCTGGCAAACCTTCCCAACTTATTAAGCAACCAAACCCCAAAAATCAAAATTGCATGCTAGCGCCCCTAGGAAGACAAAAAAAACAGACTGCTTGTAACTTCCGTTAGGGATGTCGTAGAGAAATGAAACAAAAACCTCTATGTAGGTCTGACTTAGACCTACATTTCCAATTGAAACCTTCTATAGCAAAAAATCAACAGGAAGTTGGCAGAAACCCCTTCAAAACAAAATTTTCGCAAAAAATTAAATTTTTGCCTCTTTGAACTGAAATTTGACCCCCTTAAAATGCTTCAAAGTGCAAGTTAAAGCTCTACTATGCAAAGCGAAAGCCATTTATCAACAACATCCAGAAACGCCAATCTGTAATTTGACCCCCTTACCATGCTTTAAAACTCACCAAATTTTACACACACATCAGGACTGGCAAAAATTGCCATCTAATAAAAAACCAAACCCTAAAAATCCAAATTGCGCCTAAGCGCCCCCTAAGAAATAACCCTGACAAAACTGCTTGTAACTTCTGTTAGGAATGTCATAGAGACATGAAACAAAAACTTCTATGTAGGTCTGACTTAGACCACGGCTTGGCAGCGGCCAAAGGCGGACCCGACCAACGCTGCTTGCAGCTTTAATTTATAATTGAATCACTTGTTTATTTTTCAACAAGTTTTTAGTTATTTTTATATCTTTTTTTTCCAAATAGTTCAAGAAAGACCACTGCAAATGAGCAATATTTTGCACTGTTATACAACTTAATAAATCATAAACTGATGACATAGTGCTGTATTGTACTTCTGTATCTCTTTTTTTCAACCAAAAATACTTTACTCTGATTAGGGGGTACTTGAATTAAAAAAAAATGTTCACAGGGGGTACATCACTGAAAAAAGGGTTGAGAACCACTGCTCTAAACGTCACACAGACTTCTCAAATATGCAGCAACCTTTCCCAGGAAAATAATATTTACACGTCCTTTATTCTGCAGCCAGGCTGGCACAACACCCGCCATCAACAAAAAGAGGAAATTCTACACATTTTTCTGTACTGTGTTTGTTTCCCGCCACTGCGTTTGAAGTTAAAATAGCTTGGAAACGCTACACGTGACTTGTCTTGTCTGGCTTATAAAAATAATAATAAATACATAAAACTATTGAAATATATTTAATATAAAATACATTAAATGTATACATTAATTGCAATTTATTTAAAAAGTAATAATTTGTAAAATAATGATTGCGAATAATAAAAATAATAGGTATGGAAACATATTTTTCAATTATTTGCTAAAAATCAGGCCACTTTTTTACAAAGGGTATTTAATAACACCATTTCTTTTTGGTGCGTAAAGTAATTATATACTTTATTCAGATTAGGGATTTGAATCTTACATTAATTCAATTCGATTCTCATTCGAGGGGTGACGATTCAATGCAGAATAATTTATGGATTCAAGATGATTCTCGATTTCAAACCAATTCTAGCAGTATGTTATTTGGTATATAAATTCTAATAAAACCTTTTCAAACAGGTTATGGCTTACAAAAGCTTCTCTTGGCTGTTGACGAATGACAGCGAGGTCAAAAAAGTATTTTTAAATATCGATTTTTGAAAATGAATAATCGATTTACATTCATAATAAATAAGGATCCCAATTTTTATTTAAATACATTTTTCCCCCTAATTTGAATAAGCATAAATTTGAATAAAAATCAGTTAAAAAATACTAATGAATAAAATAAAAAAATAAGTAATATTCTTTTATACTTTTTTCCAACAAATAATAGATTTGGTAGTTTTTAATGTTAATATATATATATATATATATATATTATATTTACATTATATTATATTAAATACAATATCAATACACATGACACATTAATTAATTACAAACCCCGTTCACATTTGAGTTGAGAAATTGTGTTAGATGTAAATATAACATGGCTGCAACACGTGCCAAAGTAGTTGGGAAAGGGCATGTTCACCACTGTGTTACATCACCTTTTCTTTTAACAACACTCAATAAACGTTTGGGAACTGAGGAAACTAATTGCTGAAACTTTGAAAGTGGAATTCTTTACCATGCTTGCTTGATGTACAACTTCAGTTGTTCAACAGTCCGGGGTCTCCGTTGTCATGTTTTACGCTACATAATGCGCCACACATTTTCCATGGGAGACAGGTCTGGACTGCAGGCGGGCCATGAAAGTATCCGCACTCTTTCACTACGAAGCCACGCTGTTGTAACACGTGGCTTGGCATCGTCTTGCTGAAATAAGCAGGGGCGTCCATGATAACGTTGCTTGGATGACAACATATGTTGCTCCAAAACCTGTATGGACTTTTCAGCATTAATGGTGCCTTCACAGATGTGTAAGTTACCCATGCCTTGGGCACTAATACACCCCCATACCAACACAGATGCTGACTTTTGAACTTCGCGCCTGTACATAATCCGGATGGTTATTTTCCTCTTTGTTCCGGATGACACGATGTCGAATATTTCCAAAAACAATTTAAAATGTGGACTGGTCAGACCACAGAACACTTTTCCACTTTACATCAGTCCATCTTAGATGAGCTCGGGCCCAGTGAAGCCGGCGGCGTTTCTGGATGTTGTTGATAAATGGCTTTTGCTTTGCATAGCAGAGTTTTAACTAGCATTTACAGATGTAGCAACCAACTGTCGTTACTGACAGTGGTTTTATGAAGTGTTCCTGAGGCCCTGTGGTGATATCCTTTACACACTGATGTCGGTTTTTGATGCAGTACCGCCTGAGGGATCAAAGGTCCATAATATCTTCGCTTACGTGCAGTGATTTCTCCAGATTCTCTGAACCTTTTGATGATTTTACAGACCGTAGATGGTAAAATCCCTAAATTCCCTGCAATAGCTCGTTGAGAAATATTGTTCTAAAACTGTTCGACAATTTGCTTACAAATTGGTGACCCTCACCCCATCCTTGATTGTGAATTACTTAGCATTTCATGGAAGCTGCTTTTATACCCAATCTTGGAACCCACCTGTTCCCAATTAGCCTGCACACCTGTGGGATGTTCCAAATAAGTGTTTGATGAGCATTCCTCAACTTTATCAGTATTTATTGCCACCTTTCCGAACTTCTTTATCACATGTTGCCGGCATCAAATCTAAAGTTAATGATTATTTGCCCCAAAAAAATGTTTATGAGTTTGAACATCAAATATGTTGTCTTTGTAGCATATTCAACTGAATATGGGTTGAAAAGGATTTGCAAATCATTGTATTCTGTTTATATTTACATCTAACACAATTTCCCAACTCATATAGAAACGGGGTTTGTAGTTCGTAAATTAAACAAAAATAAACAGAATGCTAATGTTTGAAAGAATACATTATTACTGAGGTTTCTTGCAATTATATATAGTTTTGCTATTCTACAGTATCTTTACAATTATTCTGCATTGCTGAGATAATGCAAACAGTACCACTGTATTTTTTTAAATTGATTAGATATATTTTTTTCTTTCAAAAGAGTAAAAATGTGCATCATTAAAATAATAAATTCTGGTATAATTATGAATTAAATTATAAATGATGAAACACAGATTTAGATGTGATCCAAAGCCATCCGAACACTAAACTCACTCCATGCTCTGCACCTTTACTTTACTTCCCCTAAACACTACAGGATGTGCAGCAGAATAGCTATTCCAATTTTATTTATTCCTATTTATGTACAGTTGTATCCCTGTTGTCTTGTTCTCGTACTTGTCACTTGTTGCACTAAGTGAGAAACATCATTTTATCCACTGTATGTACAGTATACCTATAGCAAATGTTTAAAAACTGTATAAAAACAGCTTCCCAAAAAATGCTCAGTCTTTCACAAGAAAGGATGGGGCGAGGTACACCCCTTTGTCCACAACTGCGTGAGCAAATAGTCAAACAGTTTAAGAACAACGTTTCTCAAAGTGCAATTGCAAGAAATTTAGGGATTTCAACATCTACGGTCCATAATATCATCAAAAGGTTCAGAGAATCTGGAGAAATCACTCCACGTAAGCGGCATGGCCGGAAACCAACATTGAATGACCGTGACTTCGATCCCTCAGACGGCACTGTGTCAAAAACCGACATCAATCTCTAAAGGATATCACCACATAGGCTCAGGAACACTTCAGAAAACCACTGTCATTAAATACAGCTTGTCGCTACATTTGTAAGTGCAAGTTAAAACTGCTATGCAAAGCAAAACCCATTTATCAACAACATCCAGAAACGCCGCTGGCTTCGCTGGGCCCTAGCTCATCTAAGACAGACTGATGCAAAGTGGAAAAGTGTTCTGTGGTCTGACCAGTCCACATTTTAAATTGTTTTTGGAAATATTCGACATCGTGTCATCCGGACCAAAGGGAAAGCGAACCACCAAGACTGTTATCGACCTAAAGTTCAAAAGCCAGCATCTGTGAGGGTATGGGGGTGCATTAGTGCCCAAGGCATGGGTAACTTACACATCTGTGAAGGCACCATTAATGCTGAAAGGTACATACAGGTTTTAGAACAACATATGCTGCCATCTAAGCGCCGTCTTTTTCATGGACGCCCCTGCTTATTTCAGCAAGACAATGCCAAGCCACATTCAGCACGTGTTACAACAGCGTGGCTTTGTAATAAAAGAGTACGGGTACTTTCCTGGCCCGCCTGCAGTTCAGACCTGTCTCCCATGGAAAATGTGTGGCGCATTATGATAAATAAATAAATAAATGGGTTGTACTTGTATAGCGCTTTTCTACCTTCAAAGTACTCAAAGCGCTTTGACACTACTTCCACATTTACCCATTCACACACACATTCACACACTGATGGAGGGAGCTGCCATGCAAGGCGCTAACCAGCACCCATCAGGAGCAAGGGTGAAGTGTCTTGCTCAGGACACAACGGACGTGACGAGGTTGGTACTAGGTGGGATTTGAACCAGGGACCCTCGGGTTGCGCACGGCCACTTTCCCGCCACGCCGTTGGTCGGGTCCGCCTTTGGCCGCTGCCAAGCCCTGGTTTAAGTCAGACCTACATAGAGGTCTTGGTTTCATGTCTCTACGACATTCCCAACAGAAGTTACAAGCAGTTTTGTCTGGGTTTTTTCCTAGGGGGCGCTGGAGCGCAATTTTGACTTTTGGGGTTTGGTTTTTTATTAGATGGCAATTTTTGCCAGTCCTGATGTGTGTGTAAAATCTGGTGAGTTTTGAAGCATGTTAAGGGGGTCAAATTAGGGTGCGAAGGTGCGAGCCCGCCTTTGGCTGCTGTCCCCGAGACCCACGGCCGGATAAGTGGTAGAAGACGCCTTGGTGCCACTATTTAATGCATTGTGAAAGTATTATTAATTATGAAGCGTAAAATACGACAGAAGAGACCCAAGGACTGTTGAACGACTGAAGCTCTACATAAAACAAGATTGGGAAAGAATTCCACTTTCAAAGCTTCAACAATTAGTTTCCTCAGTTCCCAAACGTTTATTGAGTGTTGTTAAAAGAAAAGGTGATGTAACAGTGGTGAACATGCCCTTTCCCAACTACTTTGTCACATGTTGCAGCCATGAAATTCCAAGTTAATTATTTGCACAAAAAAAAAAAAAAGTTTATGAGTTAGAACATCAAATATTTTATCTTTGTAGTGCATTCATTGAAAAGGATTTGCAAATCATTGTATTCCATTTATATTTACATCTAACACAATTTCCCAACTCATGGAAACGGGGTTTGTAATATGTACATTTTCAGAATGTGCTTGTTCTATTTTGGGCTGAAGTAAAACAAAGAAAACAATCTGAAGTTGTTGTAGTTGTATTTTAAAGTTATTATGCCATGATTTTATCCATCCGGCCTGCGCGGGAATAGGTTTTCTTCATGCGGCCCTTGAGTTAAAAATGTGTTTGACACCCCTGCCTTAGTACAGCACTTGGAATTCAAATCTATTCTTCTGTCATGCCAGTTAATCTGGGTTTATGTTTGGTCATATTATGTTTTGTTTTTGGACTCTTGTTTCCCGTTTTTCCACTTCCTGGTTTTGTTGGTTTCCATAGTTCAGGGGTCGGCAACCTTTACCACTCAGAGAGCCATTTCGACCCGTTTCACAAAATGAGGAAGACAATGGGAGCCGCAACTATTCCCGCCAATATCTGCTGGTGGTCACCCAGATGACAAGAATAAGGGCATGTCATGAAGCCATTGCCTTAAACACCTTCTACAACATGTTGTGAGACGACTTCCGCAGATGCACGCACACGACTGGAAGGCATACTGGGTGACACAGAGTACACTGACGGTTGTGATATAAACAACTTTAACACTCCTACTAATATGCACAACATTGTGAACCCACACAAACAAAGAATGACAAACACATTTCGGGAGAAAATGCTCACAGTAACACAACATAAACGCAACACAACAAATACCCAGAATCCTTTGCATCCATGAAAATTTGGGACTCTGTTATACACCAAACCCCGCCCACCTCAACCACGCAGGGATGGGGGATAGGGGGGTTGGTGTTCGCGGGGTGTATAACATAGTCAGGAAGTGTCATGGATGCAAAGGATTCTGGGTAACTGTTGTGTTGCGTTTATGTTGTCTTATTGAGAGGATTTTCTCCCGAAATGTGTTTGTCATTCTTCTTTTGTGTGGGTTCACAATGTGGCGCATATTAGTAGGAGTGTGAAAGTTGTTTATATCACAACCGTCAGTGTACTCTGTGTCACCCAGTATGCCTTGCAATCTCATACATGTGCCGATAGAAGCAGCGAAATGCACGTGTCCGGTCGCCACGCAAACAGCATTCAGTGAATGGCGGGCGTGATGACGATCAAGAGGACATTAAGAGTAATATCATCACGGCCCGCCCTCAATGTTGTAGTCCGAGTGAAAATTTGAGACTTTGGGGAGAGGCATTGAATTCCGGAATCTCCCCGCAACAATCTGGGGGGTCGGCGATTGTGCAGCTGAGCCGCATCAGAGTTGCCAAAGAGCCGCGGGTTGCCGACCCCTGCCATAGTTACTCATTAGTTTCCAACTGCCCTCAGCCCCACACCTGTTCGTCATCATCATAGACACTATTTAAGTCATTTGTTTTCTGTTCCTTGGCCTGGGAACTTTGTTTATGTCTACTTGCCCACCTCCCCATGCTGCTCCTACCTTCATGCCATGCTATTCTGTTTTCTATGCTGTCAATACCACATAAGTTTTTGTTGTTTATGCCACAGTGCAAGTTTTTGTTTCTTGTCTTTAGTCATGCCATTGTGCTAGTTTTGTTTTATAGCCAAGTTTTCCGCCCTCGAGCGCGCCGATTTTTGCCTTTTGTTAGTTATAGTGTTTAAATGAACAATATGTACTCACATTCACGTCTCGCTCGTGCCAAATTCCCTCTGCATCGAAGAAGCAAAACAAATCCAAGTCAAAGTCCTGACATCTTCTACCCACTGGCACAATTGCTTTTTTTTTTTTACTATACAATTCTAGATATTACTCTGCATCGTTTATATCATACAACACTACTGTACGTTATCTTTCATAAATGCTCTAATACATGGGTGTCAAACTCTGGCCCGCGCACCGTACAATTCCATTTGGCCCTTGAGGCAATATCAAATTAACATTAGAGCTGGCCCGCCGGTACTATAAAGGCGCTGCCTTTAGCGTTGTCTACAATATGTTGTCACGTCCGCTTTTACTATATACAAACAGCGTGCCGGCCAAGTCACATGATATATGCGACTTGTACACACACTTAAGTGAATGCCAAGCATACTTGCTCAACAGCCATACAGGTCAGACTGAGGGTGGCCGTATAAACAACTTTAAATAAATAAAAATAAATAAATGGGTTGTACTTGTATAGCGCTTTTCTACCTTCAAGTTACTCAAAGCGCTTTGACACTACTTCCACATTTACCCATTCACACACACATTCACACACTGATGGAGGGAGCTGCCATGCAAGGCGCCAACCAGCACCCATCAGGAGCAAGAGTGAAGTGTCTTGCTCAGCACACAACGGACGTGACGAGGTTGGTACTAGGTGGGATTTGAACCAGGGACCCTCGGGTTGCACACGGCCACTCCCACACTGCGCCACACCGTCTCTAACACAGTTACAAATATGCGCCACACTGTGAACCCACACCATACAAGAATGACTAACACATTTCGAGAGAACATCCGCACCGTAACACAACACAAACAGAACAAATACCCAGAAACTCTTGCAGCCCTGACTACCACCAAAACCCGCCCCCCACCAGCAACCCCACCCATCTCATTATTATTTTATTTTAAAATGTATTAGCCTGTAGAAAAATGTAATGTTGATATTTACCTCAGAAGGCTGCAAATAGAAAAGAGGCATTAAATGTTTTATTTAAATTGTATTTATTTGACCATTTTTTTTTCCCGTTTGTTTTTTGAATGTCGATTTTGCACAATTAAGTTATATAATTATCGTTTGTTCCATATTCATTGTTTAAAGCAAATCAGTGTAGCAAACTGAGCAATAGTTAACAATTTATTCATGCACTTTTTCTTGTTGCTTCAAGGCTTGAATGTTTGATTCATTCATTATTGTAATTTTATTTTCAAATTTATTATTAGCCCGTGGACAAAATTAATTTTGATATTTACCTCAGAAGGCTGCAAATAGAAAAGAGGCACTCAATTTTTATTTACATTTTATTTGACATGCCATTGGTATTGTTTAATTATTATTATTTGAAACTGGATTTTACATGTCACTATAAAGTTATATAAGCCTTGCTTGTTCAATATTCAATGCAAAACTGGTTTGGGTCCCTATTAAAAGGTTCATTTGTTCAACCTTGGCCCGCGGCTTTGTTCCGTTTAAAATTTTGGCCCACTCTGTATTTGAGTTTGACACCCCTGTTCTAATACATCTTATTTTGTTCCTAACACGACAATTTATAAAATACACATGATTTGTAAATAAATCCAATTCTGAACACTGATGCATTATTATCTGAAATGTTCGCTTAGGTTGCTTGTGCACACACACAACAAGTCACAAGTGTGTAGCCTGCAGCAGGACTGTGTACTTGGAAGGGATCTTCACCAACAAGAAAAATTCCCCCAAACACATTTGTACTTTGGCTAAATACACGTTTATTCCGGAATATAATCTCATAATTGTTTTCGGCCAGCTAAAGACAAAATAAAAGGGAACATTTGACTCTTCAAGCTAAATCCACACACACTCATACATCCCATCTGTTGTGCTGAGACATGTCTGCATTTGAGTGCCTGGGGCAGTGTGTGTGTGTGTGTGTGTGTGTGTGTGTGCTCCTTTAACATGTCATAGCTGTAGGCTGGACACGCAAATTCTACTCATAGAACAATGCCTCCGGATCAGCAACAGGTGCTCTGAAGGCCTACTGAAACCAACTCTACATGCCCCTAAAGCTGACCAACACGCCGGACTGTAGTCAGTTGGAAGCGTGTCTTAATGAAATTAAACAATGGATGTCCGCTAACTTTTTGCAACTTAACGGCAAAAAAACGGAAATGCTGATTATCGGTCCTGCTAGACACCGACCTCTATTTAATAATACAACTTTAACATTTGACAACCCAATAATAAAACAAGGTGACTCGGTAAAAAATCTGGGTATTATCTTCGACCTAACTCTCTCCTTTGAGTCACACATTAAAAGCGTTACTAAAACGGCCTTATTTCATCTCCGTAATATCGCTAAAATTTGCTCCATTCTGTCCACTAAAGACGCTGAGATCATTATCCATGCGTTTGTTACGTCTCGTCTCGATTACTGTAACGTATTATTTTCTGGTCTCCCCATGTCTAGCATTAAAAGATTACAGTTGGTACAAAATGCGGCTGCTAGACTTTTGACAAGAACAAGAAAGTTTGATCACATTACGCCTGTACTGTATATACCTTTATATACATATATACATACATATATACCTATACTGGCTCACCTGCACTGGCTTCCTGTGCACTTAAGATGTGACTTTAAGGTTTTACTAATTACGTATAAAATACTACACGGTCTAGCTCCAGCCTATCTTGCCGATTGTATTGTACCATATGTCCCGGCAAGAAATCTGCGTTCAAAGGACTCCGGCTTATTAGTGATTCCTAAAGCCCAAAAAAAGTCTGCGGGCTATAGAGCGTTTTCCGTTCGGGCTCCAGTACTCTGGAATGCCCTCCCGGTAACAGTTCGAGATGCCACCTCAGTAGAAGCATTTAAGTCTCACTTCAAAACTCATCTGTATACTCTAGCCTTTAAATAGACCTCCTTTTTAGACCAGTTGATCTGCCGCTTCTTTTCTTTTTTCTCCTATGTCCCGCCCTCCCTTGTGGAGGGGGTCCGGTCCGATGACCATGGATAAAGTACTGGCTGTCCAGAGTCGAGACCCAGGATGGACCCCTCGCCTGTATCGGTTGGGGACATCTCTACGCTGCTGATCCGCCTCCGCTTGAGATGGTTTCCTGTGGACGGGACTCTCGCTGCTGTCTTGGATCCGCTTGAACGGAACTCTCGCGGCTGTGTTGGAGCCACTATGGATTGAACTTTCACAGTATCATGTTAGACCCGCTCGACATCCATTGCTTTCGGTCCCCTAGAGGGGGGGGGGGGAGGTTGCCCACATATGAGGTCCTCTCCAAGGTTCTCATAGTCAGCATTGTCACTGGCGTCCCACTGGATGTGAATTCTCCCTGCCCACAGGTTGTGAGTTTTCCTTGCCCTTTTGTGGGTTCTTCCGAGGATGTTGTAGTCGTAATGATTTGTGCAGTCCTTTGAGACATTTGTGATTTGGGGCTATATAAATAAACATTGATTGATTGATTGATACTAGCGACCACGCAGTCTGATAGTTTATATATCAATGATGAAATATTAACATTGCAACACATGCCAATACGGCTTTTTTAGTTTACTAAATTGCAATTTTAAATTTCCCGGAATGATGACACTTATGTTGACGCGTGCTTGTGACGTTATTGGTTGGAGCGGACATTTTATCCCAGCACCACTCACGGCTACAAGTCGTCCGATTTAATCGCATAATTACACAGTATAACATGTTTCTCTAGCGTCAACCAGCATGTTTTTGGATGGGAACATTGTGATATATATCTTACCGGAGACATCGGTGGATTATTCGTCCTCCTGCAGTAGCTGTCAAAAAAGGCAGCTGTGAGCTTGGCTCCTCGTTTTCTCTCGTTGAGACACAGGCGTGTTCACCGCAGCCATCCGACCTCGAGGTATGTCTTTACAATCTCACTAAAACACTATTAAAACAATAAGCAGATAAGGGATCTTCCAGAATTATCCTAGTAAATGTGTCTAATTACATCTGAAACGCTCACACTGCCGCCGCCCGGAGCCGTCGCTTTGTATTTTATTTTATTATTATTTTTTTTTTTCCTAGTCCTTCACTATCAATATCCTCAGCCACAAATCTTTCATCCTTGCTCCAAAAATGGAGAAATTGTTGTTTCTTCGGTCCGAATAGTGTGTGAAGTGAATTATATTTATATAGCGCTTTTCTCTAGTGACTCAAAGCGCTTTACATAGTGAAACCCAATACCTAAGTTACATTTAAACCAGTGTGGGTGGCACTGGGAGCAGGTGGGTAAAGTGTCTTGCCCAAGGACACAACGGCAGTGACTAGTATGGCGGAAGCGGGAATCGAACCTGCAACCCTCAAGTTGCTGGCACGGCCGCTCTACCAACCGAGCTATGCCGCCCTTATAATAATAATAATAATAATAATAATAATAGCTCTTTCTGTTGGAGGCTCTCATTATAAACAATGTGAGGAGCCCTCACACGGGTGACGTCATCGCTCGGTTGGTAGAGCGGCCGTGTCAGCAATTTGAGGGTTGCAGGTTCGATTCCCGCTTCCGCCATCCTAGTCACTGCCGTTGTGTCCTTGGGCAAGACACTTTACCCACCTGCTCCCAGTGCCACCCACACTGGTTTAAATGTAAAAATTAGATATCAGGTTTCACTATGTAATGCGCTTTGAGTCATTAGAGAAAAAGCGCTATATAAATATAATTCACTTCACTTCCGGTACAGGCAAGGCTTTTTTATTAGCGACCAAAAGTTGGGAACTTTATCGTGGATGTTCTCTACTAAATCCTTTCAGCAAAAATATGGCAATATCGCGAAATGATCAAGTATGAGACATAGAATGGACCTGCTATCCCCGTTTAAATAAGAAAATCTCATTTCAGTAGGACTTTAACTTTTAAGAAGTCAACATTTGTGGTACAAGTGGCAATGTTAAAGGCCTACTGAAAGCCACTACTACCGACCACACAGTCTGATAGTTTATATATCAATGATGAAATATTAACATTGCAACACATGCCAATACGGCCTTTTTAGTTTACTTAATTGCAATTTTAAATTTCGCGCCGAAATATCCTGCTGAAACGTCTCGGCGTGCGCGTGACGCAATTTGTTCAATGAACAATGGAGACATCAAAGAAGAAAGCTGTAGGTGGGAAGCGGTGTATTGCGGCCGGCTTTAGCCACACAAACACAGCCGGTGTTTCATTGTTTACATTCCCGAAAGATGACAGTCTAGCTTTACTATGGAACAGAGATGTCAAGCGAACACGGTTGGATTGGACCACACACACAAAGTACAGTGTATTATGTGTATTAATAAAAAAACATTTTACCATTCTGTATTCTGAAGGCGATCTATGTCGTGTGCTACTACAGCATCAATATCCGCAGCGGTATGGCTCTATCCCTAGTTGCTGTTGGGCCTGTCAACCCCACAGCTGCCACGGCGCCTCTCACAGAATCTTCCCTATCTGAATCGCTCCCACTGCCCTCGTCTTTTTTTTTTTTTTCTTCTAGTCCTTCACTCTCACTTTCCTCATCCACGAATCTTTCATCCTCGCTCAAATTAATGGGCAAATCGTCGCTTTCTTGGTCCGAATCGCTCTCGCTGCTGGTGGCCATGATTGTAAACAATGTTCAGATGTGAGGAGCTCCACAACCCGTGACGTCACGAGCACATCGTCTGCTACTTCCGGTACAGGCAAGGCTTTTTTATTAGCGACCAAAAGTTGCGAACTTTATCGTGTATGTTCTCTACTAAATCCTTTCAGCAAAAATATGGCAATATCGCGAAATGATCAAGTATGACACATAGAATGGACCTGCTATCCCCGTTTAAATAAGAACATCTCATTTCAGTAGGCCTTTAGGAGTCCAGCCAGGCTTTTTTCTCCTCGGAAAAAACACTCTCTATAAAATATGTCAGTTGAGCGACGCACTAACAAGCTGATGAATGATGCTGGTTTTATCACTGTTATGTCTGTACAGCGGAACTTCCTCATCGATGACTCATGCCACCATGTGTCATGTGCCATGTCTGAATGAACAACAGGTGAAGGTCAAAAATGCAGACATTAACTCACATGGACGTGCCAGAGGGTGACGCTGTCTATTTCTTTGTTGCTATGGAGAAACCATTGATTTTTCATTTAAATTATTGATTAAAAAAATCATTACATAATGGCGTGGTCATTTACGACCACTGCGATGAGGTAGTGACTTGTCCGGGGTGTACCCCGCCTTCCGCCTGATTGTAGCTTAAATAGGCACCAGCGCCCCCCCGCGACCATCCATCCCATCCATCTTCTTCCACTTATCCGAGGTCGGGTCGCAGGGGCAACAGCCTAAGCAGGGAAACCCAGACTTCCCTCTCCTCAGCCACTTCGTCTAGCTCTTCCCGGGGGATCCCGAGGCGTTCCCAGGCCAGCCGGGAGACATAGTCTTCCCAACGTGTCCTGGGTCTTCCCCGTGGCCTCCTACCAGCTGGACGTGCCCTAAACACCTCCCTAGGGAGGTGTTCGGGTGGCATCCTGACCTCATCTGGCTCCTCTCGATGTGAAGGAGCAGCGGCTTTACTTTGAGTTCCTCCCGGATGGCAGAGCTTCTCACCCTATCTCTAAGGGAGAGCCCCGCCACACGGCGGAGGAAACTCATTTCGGCCGCTTGTACCCGAGATCTTATCCTTTCGGTCAGGACCCAAAGCTCATGACCATAGGTGAGGATGGGAACGTAGATCGACCGGTAAATTGAGAGCGTTTCCTTCCGGCTCAGCTCCTTCTTCACCACAACGGATCGGTACAACGTCCGCATTACTGAAGACGCCGCACCGATCCGCCTGTCGATCTCACGATCCACTCTTCCCTGACTCGTGAACAAGACTCCTAGGTACTTGAACTCCTCCACTTGGGTCAGGGTCTCCTCCCCAACCCGTAGATGGCACTCCACCCTTTTCCGGGCGAGAACCATGGACTCGGACTTGGAGGTGCTGATTCTCATTCCGGTCGCTTCACACTCGGCTGCAAACCAATCCAGTGAGAGCTGAAGATCCCGGTCAGATGAAGCCATCAGGACCACATCATCTGCAAAAAGCAGAGACCTAATCCTGCGGTCACCAAACTGGAACCCCTCAACGCCTTAACTACGCCTAGAAATTCTGTCCATAAAAGTTATGAACAGAATCGGTGACAAAGGACAGCCTTGGCGGAGTCCAACCCTCACTGGAAACGTGTTCGACTTACGGACCAAGCTCTGGCACTGATCATACAGGGAGCGGACCGCCACAATAAGACAGTCCGGTACCCCATACTCTCTGAGCACTCCCCACAGGACTTCCCGAGGGACACGGTCCAATGCCTTCTCCAAGTCCACAAAGCACATGTAGACTGGTTGGGCAAACTCCCATGCACCCTCAAGAACCCTGCCGAGAGTATAGAGCTGGTCCACAGTTCCACGACCAGGACGAAAACCACACTGTTCCTCCTGAATCCGAGGTTCGACTAACCGGCGTAGCCTCCTCTCCAGTACACCTGAATAAACCTTACCGGGAAGGCTGAGGAGTGTAATCCCACGATAGTTGGAACACACCCTCCGGTCCCCCTTCTTAAAGAGAGGAACCACCACCCCGGTCTGCCAATCCAGAGGTACCGCCCCCGATGTCCACGCGATCTCAAAGGGAATAACGGGTAGAAAATGGATGGATGGCATTTACGACCAATATATTGATGCTTTTGTTTACTATCGTCACCGACAACACTTCAAATTAAGCTGAAGCGTGTGATTCTGTATTTTTCTCTGGACCAAAAACTTCAACAAAGACTCCTTTACAATGCTATTTTTAGCTATAGTGCAAGCATTTTGGCTGCAGCGCGGTTTTTGAGGCACTTTCCGCGACCCGTGATGTGCAATACTACTGATTTTCTTTCTGATCCAATTCCGAGTAAAAATCAGGCTGGTATCTAACTGTGGAGAGGGGCGTGGTCCGCGCGTTACCTGCGGGCGGGGTGTGTGCAGGGGGCCGGCCATGAAGCAGCTGACAGCGCCGTGGACCATGAGCAGGGGAGATAGTGGGAGAAGGAGAGACCAAACGGAGCTGAAAAGCAACGAGAGCGGAACAGAAGGAGCCTGACTGCTGAAAGGCAAAAAATGACTTTGACGGCGACAACGAAAAAACAACAACTCTCTTGTAAAACCCACGTTTCGAGGTGTTGTGGTCACGTTGGTCCGACGAACACTAAAGAGGAAGAAGAAGACTTCCACACTGCCATACCGATCCGATACCAATAGTTTGTGTAAATATACTTATTGTTTCTGGTAAAATGTCAAATGTAGTGTATTTCAAATGGTAAAACTCTGTAAGTAGTGTCTCCAAATAGCCTTCAACAATTTTTTTCAACCTTTTTGGAGCCAAAATTCTGAGGCACATCACCAGCAGAGATCATTAAACCACGGAACTCAGTTGTGTCAGGCTTGCCCCTGACAGTTTGGTTGTGTTTTAGTTTTTCCTGTCTTTAGTTCCTGCCAGCACTCTTATTTTGGTTCAGTTTCCTGTTTGTCTCCCTGAGTGCTGTATCCCCTCAGCTGCGGCTGATTGGCACCTGGCCACACCTGGTGTCAATCAGCCCGCTCTTATTTTGACCTGTTTTCTCCTCCAGTCAGTGCTGGATTATCGTCGTGTCAATGTCATGTCTACCGGGGCGGCATAGCTCGGTTGGTAGAGTGGCCGTGCCAGCAACTTGAGGGTTGCAGGTTCGATTCCCGCTTGTGCCATCCTAGTTACTGCCGTTGTGTCCTTGGGCAAGACACTTTACCCACCTGCTCCCAGTGCCACCCACACTGGTTTAGATGTAACTTAGATATTGGGTGTCACTATGTGAAGCGCTTTGAGTCACTTGAGAAAAGCGCTATATAAATATAATTCACAATTCACTTGTCGTTCCTACTGGTCGTGTCATTGCAGCGTAGCTGTAAACTATATTCGGTAGCTGTTTGTCGCTTACTGTCTTTTGTTCCCTGCTTCCAGTTTGTTTGTTCATAGCCAAGTTTGTTATCCGCCTTGTGCGCGCCTTTTGTTTGTTCTTGTTCTAGTATCTTAATTAAATCATGTTTACCTGCAAAATGCATGCCGCCTTCTCTGCATTTTGAGGTTCGTCACCAACTCAACCTGACTAGTTGACTGTTGGATATGAATATAAACCATAACCAAGCATGCATCAATATAGCTCTTGTCTCAAAGTAGGTGTACTCTCACGACCTATTGCATCACAACGTGACTTACATGGAGTTTTTTGCTGTTTTCCTGTGTATAGTGTTTTAATTCTTGTCTTGCGCTCCTATTTTGGTGGCTTTTTCTCTTGTTTTTTGGTATTTTCCAGTAGCAGTTTCATGTCTTCTCTTGAGCGATATTTCCTGCATCTACTTTGTTTTAGCAATCAAGAATTTTTCAGTTGTTTTTATCCTTTTTTGTGGGGACACTGTTGATATTCGTGTCATGTACGAATGCACATTGTGGACGACGTCTTTGCTGTCGTCCAGCATTCTGTTTCTGTTTACTTTGTAGCCAGTTCGGTTTTAGTTTGGTTCTGCATAGCCTTCCCTAATTTTAAATGTCTTTTCTCAGGGGCCCTCACCTTTTGTGTAACGACCTGGTCGCATCGTGATGCGGATTTGTTCTCCCAGGGATGCAGACGGGCTTCGGACACAACGTGCAGGTAGGAAAAATTATTTATTAAGAAATAAATCAGACTTTGACAAAAATAAAAGAGCTAGCATGGGAGCTAGAAAACAAACGGGCCTAGCGTGGAAGCTAGCAGGTAGCGAGCAGGAAAACAGAAGTCGTTACTTTTTGTATGAAAACAAATTAGGAAGCAAGACTGACTGACTGGGGAAGACAGGCTTAAATAGACTCCCTTTTTAGACCAGTTGATCTGCCGTTTCTTTTCTTTTTCTTCTATGTCCCACTCTCCTTTGTGGAGGGGGTCCGGTCCGATCCGGTGGCCATGTACTGCTTGCCTGTGTATCGGCTGGGGACATCTCTGCGCTGCTGATCCGCCTCCGCTTGGGGTGGTTTCCTGCTGGCTCCGCTGTGAACGGGACTCTCGCTGCTGTGTTGGATCTGCTTTGGACTGGACTCTCGCGACTGTGTTGGATCCATTATGGATTGAACTTTCACAGTATCATGTTAGACCCGCTCGACATCCATTGCTTTCCTCCTCTCCAAGGTTCTCATAGTCATCATTGTCACCGACGTCCCACTGGGTGTGAGTTTTCCTTGCCCTTATGTGGGCCTACCGAGGATGTCGTAGTGGTTTGTGCAGCCCTTTGAGACACTAGTGATTTAGGGCTATATAAGTAAACATTGATTGATTGATTGATAAATAATGACAGTAATCACAAAACATGTGCACGTCCGGAACAGGCGGCAGGTGAAAATAATGAATAACTATGGAAACCAACTGAGAGGTGCACAAACAGGAACCGAAGGAGTCCAAAACCAACAGACAATACAAAAAGACTCCAAAATCTAAATCATAATATGATCCACGCTGCCCCCCGCTGTTTCCGACATCTACAAAGCAATTAGCTACTGGCTGCCACCTACTGACATGTAAGAGTATTACACGGTTATTCTGCCGAGCTCTAGACAGCACAGACACTCAACAACAACACATATTTGCAGACTATAACTACTGGTTTGCAAAAAATATTCTTAACCCAAACAGATCAAATTAGATAAACTCCCACGGCACACCAGACTGTATCTCAGGGTACACTAGTAAGCCGCGTTACAGTGGTTGAAAAACACAAGGATAATTACACCTATTGTTTTAGAATACTGAGTAATGTCCAGTAATTGTCTTAAATAAAAACAGTTTGCAATGGCTGTTTTATTGCAGTTGCTAAATGACATATATTATGAATTATTTAGGAGACTTCACCTGAGTAAATGTATGATTTTTTTTTTTTGGACTATATGCATACTTGCCAACCTTGAGACCTCCGATTTCGGGAGGTGGGGGGGGGCGTGGTCGGAGGTGGGGTGGGGGCGTGGTTTAGAGGGGAGGAGTATATTTACAGCTAGAATTTACCAAGTATTTCATATACAGGTGCTGTTCATATTATTAGAATATCATGAAAAAGTTGATTTATTTCAGTAATTATATTCAGAACGTGAAACTTACATATTATATCAATTCATTACACACATAGTGTACGGCTGAGCCACATCAGAGTGGTCAGAGAGCCGCGGATTGCCGACCCCTGGGCTATTAAAACGCCTCACGATGCCTAAACGCTCCATATTAGCGAACTCTCTTTTAGCAATCAAGACGGCGTATGCGGGCAAAAACTACCGGGCCCACTATGGGAATGAAATGTTCAACACCGTGTTTAGTGTCGGCGGTGGAAAAAGCGAGAGTGATCAGCAACGGAAAAGGCTAAAAAAACGTCACCAGATGCTAAATAATTAGCGTGTGTTAACCATCAATCAATCAATCAATGTTTATTTATATAGCCCCAAATCACAAATGTCTCAAAGGACTGCACAAATCATTACGACTACAACATCCTCGGAAGAACCCACAAAAGGGCAAGGAAAACTCACACCCAGTGGGCAGGGAGAATTCACATCCAGTGGGACGCCAGTGACAATGCTGACTATGAGAAACCTTGGAGAGGACCTCAGATGTGGGCAACCCCCCCCACTCTAGGGGACCGAAAGCAATGGATGTCGAGCGGGTCTAACATGATACTGTGAAAGTTCAATCCATAGTGGCTCCAACACAGCCGCGAGAGTTCAGTTCAAAGCGAATCCAAGACAGCAGCGAGAGTCCCGTCCACAGGAAACCATCTCAAGCGGAGGCGGATCAGCAGCGTAGAGATGTCCCCAACCGATACACAGGCGAGCGGTCCACCCCGGGTCTCGACTCTGGACAGCCAGTACTTCATCCGTGGTCATCGGACCGGACCCCCTCCACAAGGGAGGGGGGGGACATAGGAGAAAGAAAAGAAGCGGCAGATCAACTGGTCTAAAAAGGAGGTCTATTTAAAGGCTAGAGTATACCGATAAGTTTTAAGGTGAGACTTAAATGCTTCTACTGAGGTGGCATCTCGAACTGTTACCAGGAGGGCATTCCAGAGTACTGGAGCCCGAACGGAAAACGCTCTATAGCCCGCAGACTTTTTTTGGGGCTCTAGGAATCACTAATAAGCCGGAGTCTTTCGAACGCAGATTTCTTGCCGGGACATATGGTACAATACAATCGGCAAGATAGGCTGGAGCTAGTCCGTGTAGTATTTTATACGTAAGTAGTAAAACCTTAAAGTCACATCTTAAGTGCACAGGAAGCCAGTGCAGGTGAGCCAGTACAGGCATAATGTGATCAAACTTTCTTGTTCTTGTCAAAAGTCTAGCAGCCGCGTTTTGTACAAACTGTAATCTTTTAATGCTAGACATGGGGAGACCCGAAAATAATACGTTACAGTAATCGAGACGAGACGTAACAAACGCATGGATAATGATCTCGGCGTCTTTAGTGGACAAAATGGAGCGAATTTTAGCGATATTACGGAGATGAAAGAAGGCCGTTTTAGTAACACTTTTAATGTGTGACTCAAAGGAGAGAGTTGGGTCAAAGATAATACCCAGATTCTTTACCGTGTCGCCTTGTTTAATTGTTTGGTTGTCAAATGTTAAAGTTGTATCATTAAATAGAGGTCGGTGTCTAGCAGGACCGATAATCAGCATTTCCGTTTTTTTTGGCTTTGAGTTGCAAAAAGTTAGCGGACATCCATTGTTTAATTTCATTAAGACATTTCAGTGGGAAGCAAAGGTAAACGGGTTCAGTGATGAGCTAAAAGCCATCGGAAGACCTCCTGACATTATCTATTTGTCACTCTGAATATTTTGCCCCATTTGTTAGATATTTTGTGGCCATGTTCTGACCTCTCAGAGTCCTGACATTGGCAATGGTGGAAATGGAGGTGGAGGGAGTGAAAATGGGCGTGCATGTGCTTTAGTTGGAGGCCAACCAGCACAATTTGAGAAAGAGAAAACAGAGGTTGGAGCTGCTGCTTGCACACACTTCACATTTTATCCACCCCAGGACATGCACGCTGCTGATCCTGATGCTGAACAGCAATGTGGAACTTGGCAAACGTGGAGAGAATAAAGTGAACATTTTGTGCCTCCTTTAAGTTTGTTTTGAGGTTTCAGTTGTGTAAGAATGTTCTTTCATTCCTTCATTGGCCTTTTTAGGCTCCACTGTTCCCAATGTTTTTACTTTTGGGACAGATTTGCCTGCATGGGTTAAAGAAACATCAGAAATGAAAGCCTGGCACCAGTCAAACAACCCCATATAACCATAATGTACTTTTGATATATACCAGAACCGCACCATGTTGGTAATGTTGTAAAATGAGTCAACTAAATATATACGTAACAAAAGCCTGTGGAGAATACTGTGCATTTTGAGGCATTTCTCCCACCCAATCAGTGGACAAATAAAATAACAATAAAGATGTATGATCAAAAGTGAAGCCACAATAGTTAATAACCAATTTGATGATAAAGTATCATAATTTTTAAGCCTACGGTAGGAGCCGACTAATTACCACAATTTTCTCACCGAAACCTGCCGGTTGACATGTGGTAGAGAACAATATTTGCTTGACCGCTCTGTTCCATAGTAAAGCTTCACCTTCGGGAACGTACACAAGGAAACACCGGCTGTGTTTGTGTTGCTAAAGGCAGCCGCAATACACCGCTACCCACCTACATCTTTCTTCTTTGATGTCTCCATTATTAATTAAACACATTGCAAAAGATTCAGCAACACAGATGTCCAGAATACTGTGTAATCATGCGATTAAAGCAGATGACTTATAGCTGGGATCGGGCTGGAACAAAATGTCCGCTACAATCCGTGACGTCACGCGCACGCGTCATCATACCGCCGTGTTTTCAGCAGGATAATTCGTGCGAAATTTAATATTGCAATTTAGTAAACTAAAAGGATAGGATAGTTTAGGATAGATTTTTATTGTCATTCCACAAGTACGACAAAATGTCATTTTCGGCACGGATCAGCCACTTATGGCACTCCTGAAAAAGGTGAGAAAAGGTTGACATTGGGAGAGGGGGGGGGAGTAAAAAAAAATATCAGTCTAAGGCTAGACCAGGGGTCGGGAACCTTTTTGTCTGAGAGCCAAGAAGCCAAATATTTTAAAATGTATTTCCCTAAGAGCCATGTAATATTTTTTTTAACACTGAACACAACTATACGCGTGCATTTTTAAGTAAGACCAACATTTCCAGAGTATAATAGGTCTCTTATTCTTTGTGATAACATTGTTATTCTGAAGTTAACTGTGGAGGGGGCGTGGTCTGCGGGCCTGCAGCAAAGCAGGATGTTGCCCGGACCGGCCTCGAAATCAGCGACAGGTGCGTAGATGGCCCACCTGGGCCTTGTTAGCTAATCACCTGTCGCTCTGTTATAAGCAGCAGCCAGGAGGAGAGACAGGGTTGGGGCTGGAGCCAGAGGGCGAATGAGGACGAAAGAGAAAAAGACAATTGCTGGAAAGCAACTGAAAGACTAATTGAAAAAAAACAACAATATTTTAACCCTAAAACAGGCTCTCATGTCGGTGCTTGGTGGTCTGAAGAACCCCCAGGAGGGCAAGCCCATCACTAACCAATAATAAATGAATTACTTCTTACCATTAACGCAACTTCTTGAACATAAAAATGCATGAGAATGTTTTATATTTTGAATGTTATTTTTAACACTGCGATTACAAGTGGAATTATTCGTGACTTATCGTGTTAAGCAATGTCAGCTCAGATTTATCCGAGAGCCAGATGCAGTCATCAAAAGAGCCACATCTGGCTCTAGAGACATAGGTTCCCTACCCCCTCAGGAGGGGTCCAGACTGAGTCCAAGAAAAAAAAACTCAGAAAACATGGCACACATTAAACATGGTATGTATCTCACACAAGGCCATATTGGCATGTGTTGCAATGTTAATATTTCATCATTGATATATAAACTATCAGACTGCGTGGTCGCTAGTAGTGGCTTTCAGTAGGACCGCTCGCCTGTATCGGTTGGGGACATCTCTACGCTGCTGATCCGCCTCCGCTTGAGATGGTTTCCTGTGGACGGGACTCTGGCTGCTGTCTTGGATCCGCTTGAACTGAACTCTCGCGGCTGTGTTGGAGCCACTATGGATTGAACTTTCACAGTATCATGTTAGACCCGCTCGACATCCATTGCTTTCGGTCCCCTAGAGGGGGGGGGTTGCCCACATCTGAGGTCCTCTCCAAGGTTTCTCATAGTCAGCATTGTCACTGGCGTCCCACTGGATGTGAATTCTCCCTGCCCACTGGGTGTGATTTTCCTTGCCCTTTTGTGGGTTCTTCCGAGGATGTTGTAGTCGTAATGATTTGTGCAGTCCTTTGAGACATTTGTGATTTGGGGCTATATAAATAAACATTGATTGATTGATTGATTGATTACTGTATATAAGAATAATACACCATTGATCCATGCACCGTTTTTTTCGCTGAGAATAAAGTGTTAGATGTGTGTCACTGTGGTAAACTGTAAAATGATTTTATATATATATATATATATATATATATATATATATATATATATATATATATATATATATATATATATATATATATATATATGAACATCATGTAAAGAGGTTGACCTTTTTCTCTACTCTTCTCTTGAATCTGCCTGACTGAAAATATCATGTCAGTCGTCGATCTTCCAGCCCTGAAACCACATTGGGATTCAGGATGGATACGATCTGCAAGTATCTGTAGCCTTTTTAGGATTATTTGTACATAGACCTTTCCAAGGATGTAAAAGAGAGAAATTCCTCTATAGCAGGGGTCACCATCTGGCCCGTAAGGACCAGATGAGTCGCCCGCTGGCCTGTTCTAAAAATAGCTCAAATAGCAGCACTCACCAGTGAGCTGTTTCTATTTTTTAAATTTAATTTATTTACTAGCAAGCTGGTCTCGCTTAGCTCGACATTTTTAATCCTAAGAGAAACAAAACTAAAGAGAATTTGAAAATCCAAGAAAATATTTTGAAGACTTGGTCTTCACTTCTTTAAATAAATTCATTTATTTTTTTACTTTGCTTCTTATAACATTCAGAAATACAATTTTAGAGAAAAAATACAACCATAAAAATATTAGGATTTTTAAACACATATGCCTTTTTACCTTTTAAATTCTTTCCTCTTCTTTCCTGACAATTTAAATCAATGTTCAAGTATTTTTTTATTGTAAAGAATAATAAATACATTTGTATTTAATTCTTCTTTTTAGCTTCTGTTTTTTCGACGAAGAATATTTGTTAAATATTTCTTATTATGATTAAAATTCAAAAAAAATATTCTGGCAAATCTAGAAAATCTGTAGAATCAAATTTAAATCTTATTTCAAAGTCTTTTGAATTTCTTTTAAAATTTTTGTTCTGGAAAATCTAGAAGAAATAATGATTTGTCTTTGTTAGAAATATAGCTTGGTCCAATTTGTTATATATTCTAACAACATGCAGATTGGATTTTAACCTATTTAAAACATGTCATCAAAATTGTAAAATTAATCTTTATCAGGAAAAATTACTAATTCTTTATTTTTTTTTTTTTTCAAAAAGATTCGAATGAGCTATTTTTTCTTTTTTTTTTCGGTTGAATTTTGAATTTTAAACAGTCGAAATTGAAGATAAACTATATTTCAAAATTAAATTGTCATTTTTTTCCTGTTTTCTCCTTTTTTAAACCGTTCAATTACGTGTTTTTTTCATCCTTTATTCTCTACAAAAAAACTTCCGTAAAAGGAAAAAAAAAGGTACGACGGAATAACGAAATACCCAGTTTTTTATACATACCGCTATATAGATTTATTTATTAAAGGTAAATTGAGAAAATTGGCTATTTCTGGCAATTTATTTAAGTGTGTATCAAACTGGTAGCTCTTAGCATTAATCAGTACCCAGGAAGTAGCTCTTGGTTTCAAAATGGTTGGTGACCCCTGCTCTATAGCTATTGCATTCACTGCGGTCCCCTTTATTCTTATAAAGTGTGACAATAGTGGCATCACGCATGTCCTGAGGTACTCCTTCTTCCCAGCAAAGACACAGTAATTCGTATAGCGGTTGAAGTAGGCCAGGCTTCCCTTGCTTGATAGCTTCAGGTGTGATGTTATCGTTACCTGGTGCTTTGTCAGATGGAAGTGAATCAATAGCTTTTTCAAGCTCTACCATTGTAGCTACTTCATAGAGTTCATTCATGATTGGTAGCTCCTTCGTATAATTTAGAGCAGCATCAGAGACAGTTGATTCACGGCTGTATAGTTCTGAGTAGTGCTGGACCAATCTGACCATCTGTTCTTCATGATTGGCAATCTTCTCCTCTATCCGAGATTTAATTGGAGTAGTCCGTTTTACAGCAGGTCCTACTGCTTTCTTGATACCGTTGTACATTAGATTAGATTAGATAGATAGTACTTTATTTATTCCGTCAGGAGAGTTCCTTCAGGAAAATTAAAATTTTCAGCACAATCCCATTCAAGATCAGACAAACATTACAGGGAGACAGAACAGGATCGCTGACGGGTCTGCCGGCTTCCAGCGCCCCTTACAAAAAAGATGACATACAGGTAAACAAGGGGGGGGGGGAATAGAAGATTAAAATTAAATTAAAAAAATCGGTCTTAGCCTGGGCCCTGGAGAGGGGGTGCAGCCTGAGGCCAAGGTAAAAACAGCAACTCATAGCCATAGTACACATCCCTCTTCCATGTGTGTAAGAGGGAAACATCAAACATCAAAGAACACAGAGGACATTAAAGACATTAAAGCAGCAGATACAAGCAGACACTTCTACATACAGCTATGAATAAAAAGTAAAAGAAACATATCCACTGTGGTGGCCTCTGCGGTGTTCCACGCCATCGTCTGCTGGGGTGGAGGGAGCATGGCCAGAGACAGAAGCAGACCCAACTAAGCAACCAAGACAGCCGACTCCACTCTCGGCCAGTGTCCAGTCCGCATGGATGAGCCAGGATACGTCCAAGGTGACTGAGGTGTCCGACACCTGCTCACCCAGTCGAGACACCGCGAAGCCTCTCCGTCCCAGTAGCTCAGTGCTAGCTCCGCAGTCCTGTCCCCTCATCCGCACCTCCTCCAGTCCCTCCAAACTCCGCAGTCCTGTCCCCTCCTCCAGTCCCTCCAAACAGACTCTGGTGTGGAAGACACCCAGCAGCTGGTCTCCATGGCCAAAAGGCTCCCGGGAGGCAGATCCAGAAGTCCACAAAAAAAAGCACCACAGAGGTCACGAAAGTGCCACCCCTTGTCACACAGTCCCAAAGGGTCCCGGACCAAAATGCAAAAAAATGTAATAAGACATGAAAACAAGAGGGAAACACAAAATGATGATACAGGAGCACAGAGCTCCTGCCTACAGCAGCCACTACAGCAGCGCCATCTTGGAAAAAAAAAAAATGCCAGGGATGTTACCAGATTCAGCACTCATCTGGATATCTTCGCAGAGCTGCTGCCAATAGTTGTTTGCACACTGTCTGGCAACGTGCTGTGTGGAACAACGAGTACTCTTGAGTGTTGCAAGTGACTGAGCATTTGGACACCTCTTGTATGCCAAACATGCTTTGCGTTTGGCCTCAATTTCTGGTTCCATGTTTGGTAGATAGGCATTAAACCAGTCGTGACTAGTTCTTTCCTTCTTCCCAAAAGTGGAAATAGCTGTATTGTAAATTGCTTCTTTCATGGCGTTCCATTCTGCTGTAGCATTATGCTCCGGCAGGTTTTGAAGAGCTTGGTTCAGGGTTGATACATAATCATCCACCTTGCATGAAATCTTTGATGTGTCAATGCAGGCACGACTCTTTGCCTTGGGGCGGTGAATTTTACGGGGCTGAAGGCGCACTTTGGCCCTCACAATCAATCAATCAATGTTTATTTATATAGCCCCAAATCACAAATGTCTCAAAGGACTGCACAAATCATTACGACTACAACATCCTGGGAAGAACCCACAAAAGGGCAAGGAAAACTCACACCCAGTGGGCAGGGAGAATTCACATCCAGTGGGACGCCAGTGACAATGCTGACTATGAGAAACCTTGGAGAGGACCCTAGATGTGGGCAACCCCCCCCCCCCTCTAGGGGACCGAAAGCAATGGATGTCGAGCGGGTCTAACATGATACTGTGAAAGTTCAATCCATAGTGGCTCCAACACAGCCGCGAGAGTTCAGTTCAAGCGGATCCAAGACAGCAGCGAGAGTCCCGTCCACAGGAAACCATCTCAAGCGGATCAGCAGCGTAGAGATGTCCCCAACCGATACAGGCGAGCGGTCCATCCTGGGTCCCGACGAGCGGTCCATCCTGGGTCTCGACTCTGGACAGCCAGTACTTCATCCATGGTCATCGGACCGGACCCCCTCCACAAGGGAGGGGGGGACATAGGAGAGAGAAAAGAAGCGGCAGATCAACTGGTCTAAAAAGGAGGTCTATTCAAAGGCTAGAGTATACAGATGAGTTTTAAGGTTTTAAGGCTAGAGTATACAGATGAGTTTTCATATCACCCTTTAGTCGACTAAATCTACTGTAGTTTTCGTCGACTATAATCTTATGATATTTCATCAACTAAAACTAGACTAAAACTAAAACAATTTAAATAACTAAATTATGACTAAAACTAAATTACATTTTATGTCAAAAGACTATGACTAAAACTAAATCAAATTCTGCTGTCAAAATTAACACTGGTACCAGACAAACAAAACAAGAAAAGAAAGAGGACTCCAGCTCTTCAACTTAGCAAGCTGGAATGTGCGAACATTGTGCACAGGAATCTCTGATGACCTTCGTGAAGTGGACGACGCCATAGATAACGAGCTTGCCAGGCTTGATGTCAACATAGCTGCTCTTCAAGAAACCAGGCTGGCCTCCAGTGCGTCTCTCAGAAAGGCTATCTATACTCTGGCACATTCAATGGGGGTCTGGCGGGAGACACTTTGGCATCTTCGGGCCAGTGGTGCAACTTGAATCCCTCCCTGTTAGTGTTGTTACACCGTCCGACAACACACCGTCGAGGCATGATGTCTCCAAGGTTCCAAAAAATAGTAAAAAAAAAACGGAAAATAACACAGCTGAGACCCGGTGTTTGTAATTTGTTGAAAATGAAAATGGTGGGTGTGTTACCTCGGTGACGTCACATTCTGACGTCATAGCCTCCAGCGCGATAAACAGAAAGGCGTTTAATTCGCCAAAATTCACCCATTTAGAGTTCGGAAATCGGTTAAAAAAATATATGGTCTTTTTTCTGCACCATCAAGGTATATATTGACGCTTACATAGGTCTGCTGATAATGTTCCCCTTTAAAATAGCATCCCACTAATAACAAAGTGTGAAGACGTTTTTGAGGCAGGGATGCTTAAAAGAATATTCTGCCCCAATTAAGCTGCCAGTGACTCGGGAAGGCTTTCAGTAACATTCAATGTGGGACATTTTTCTGTGGACACCTGATATAAGACATTTTCTATCTTTTGCCAAGTGGTCAGTACTTCACCTTTGTCATTATTTGTTGACAAACAAACATGTGCAATATAAAAAAAAGTGTTTGGTTTGGTGGATTGAGTAGTGGCGGGTTTAAAAGTGAGAGAAAAAAGTCTCACGTGAGCTTCTCGTCCTCTACTGTCTCTGCGTGGGCTCACACACACACCGAGGACACCGCCCTGTCTGGCCTGTGCGGCCATGCCGGGGCCAAACTCTGATTGGCCGACAGTTGTCCCCCGTGGGGGAGGGCTGAGGCCGGCGAGGCGTAGCGTGTCTGGGACAAAAACCCAGGGCGAACTGCCAGCTGTTGTCCCTGAAGGGGTGATTGCTGGGAGGCCTGGGAGAATCATGGAGAGAAGGCAGGCTCTTGTCCCAGCTTATTTTGCTCCTACCATGTCTTTAGCAACAATGGTGTGTTTAGTGGTCAGTGTGTTGTAAATAATGGTTGACTGTGAAGTGAGTCATTTTAAACACGGCTATGGTTGGGACTCGGTATCCATGGTTACAGCCATCGCAATAACTCTCCTAGTCTTCTGCAACAATATCCACTTTGAAAAGCAACAATAAAAATCAAACACATGGCATTCTGTCTTTTCTAGTATGATTTTTTTATGAATAGAAAAATGTGTTTTTTTGTTTGTAGACTCATACTCGGTGGCAGAGGGGTTAGTGCGTCTGCCTCACAATACAAAGTTCCTGCAGTCCTGGGTTCAAATCCAAGCTCGGGATCTTTCTGTGTGGAGTTTGCATGTTCTCCCCGTGAATGCGTGGGTTCCCTCCGGGTACTCCGGCTTCCTCCCACTTCCAAAGACATGCACCTGGGGATAGGTTGATTGGCAACACTAAATTGGCCCTAGTGTGTGAATGTGAGTGTGAATGTTGTCTGTCTATCTGTGTTGGCCCTGCGATGAGGTGGCGACTTGTCCAGGGTGTACCCTGCCTTCCGCCCAATTGTAGCTGAGATAGGCGCCAGCACCCCCCGCGACCCCGAAAGGGAATAAGCGGTAGAAAATGGATGGATGGATGGACTCGTGCTATTCAGTAAATTAGCTTTTAGGGGTGTGGGAAAAAATCGATTCAAATACGTTGTGCGATTCAGAATCGATTCTCTTTTTTTTTTTTAAATTGATTTTTTTTTTTTAATCAATCCAACAAACCACTACACAGAAATATCAATCATTTTTTACTAATATAGCCCTAAATCACTAGTGTCTCAAAGGGCTGCATAAACCACAACACAAACCACTACGACATCCTCGGTAGGCCCACATAAGGGCAAGGAAAACTCACACCCAGTGGGACGTCGGTGACAATGATGACTATGAGAACCTTGGAGAGGACGAAAGCAATGGATGTCGAGCGGGTCCAACATGATACTGTGAAAGTTCGATCCATAATGGATCCAACACAGCCGCGAGAGTCCAGTCCAAAGCGGATCCAACACAGCAGCGAGAGTCCCGTTCACAGTGGAGCCAGCAGGAAACCATCCCAAGCGGAGGCGGATCAGCAGCGCAGGGATGTCCCTAGCCGAGCGGTCCATCCTGGGTCCCGACTCTGGACAGCTAGTACGTCATCCATGGCCACCGGGTCGGACCGGACCCCCTCCACAAGGGAGAGTGGGACATAGGAGAAAAAAAAAAAGAAACAGCAGATCAACTGGTCTAAAGAGGTAGTCTATTTAAAGGCTAGAGTATACAAATGAGTTTTAAGGTGAGACTTAAATGCTTCTACTGAGGTAGCATCTCGAACTGTTACCGGGAGGGCATTCCAGAGTACTGGAGCCCGAAATGAAAACGCTCTATAGCCCGCAGACTTTTTTGGGGGCTTTGGGAATCACTAATAAGCCGGAGTCCTTTGAACGCAGATTTCTTGCCGGGACATATGGTACAATACAATCGGCAAGATAGGATGGAGCTAGACCGTGTAGTATTTTATACGTAAGTAGTAAAACCTTAAAGTCACATCTTAAGTGCACAGGAAGCCAGTGCAGGTGAGCCAGTACAGGCGTAATGTGATCAAACTTTCTTGTTCTTGTCAAAAGTCTAGCAGCCGCATTTTGTACCAACTGTAATCTTTTAATGCTAGACATGGGGAGACCCGAAAATAATACGTTACAGTAATCGAGGCGAGACGTAACAAACGCATGGATAATGATCTCAGCGTCTTTAGTGGAGAAAATGGAGCGAATTTTAGCGATATTACGGAGATGAAAGAAGGCCGTTTTAGTACCGCTTTTAATGTGTGACTCAAAGGAGAGAGTTGGGTCGAAGATAATACCCAGATTCTTTACCGAGTCACCTTGTTTTATTATTTGGTTGTCAAATGTTAAAGTTGTATTATTAAATAGAGGTCGGTGTCTAGCAGGACCGATAATCAGCATTTCTGTTTTTTTGGCGTTGAGTTGCAAAAAATTAGCGGACATCCATTGTTTAATTTCATTAAGACACGCCTCCAACTGACTACAATCCGGCGTGTTGGTCAGCTTTAGGGGCATGTAGAGTTGGGTGTCATCAACATAACAGTGAAAGCTAACACCGTATTTGCGTATGATGTCACCTAGCGGCAGCATTCAGATGATGAAGAGTGCAGGGCCAAGGACCGAACCCTGGGGAACTCCACACGTTACCTTAACATAGTCCGAGGTCACATTGTTATGGGAGACGCACTGCATCCTATCAGTAAGATAAGAGTTCAACCAAGACAAATACCATAACAATACAATCCAATTCCAAAACCAAACCTGACCCAGCAACACTCAGAACTGCAATAAACAGAGCAATTGAGAGGAGACACAAACACCACACAGAACAAACCAAAAGTAGTGAAACAAAAATGAATATTATCAACAACAGTATCAATATTAATTCTAATTTCAGCATAGCAGTGATTAAAAATCTCTCATTGACATTATCATTAGACATTTATAAAAGAACAAAAAAAAATAATAATAGTGTCACAGTGGCTTACACTTGCATTGCATTCTCGCGATCGACATAATGCCCACCCCTGCTTTAAGGGAATGTAGTAGAGATGCGCGGATAGGCAATTATATCATCCGCATTAAATCCTTTTCAACCCATATTCAGTTGAATATGCTACAAAAACAACATATTTGATGTTCAAACTGATAAACTTTTTTTTTTTTTGCAAATAATCATTAACTTGGAATTTGATGTCAGCAACACGTGACAAAGAAGTTGGGAAAGGTGGCAATAAAAACTAATAAAGTTGAGAAATGCTCATCAAACACTTATATGGAACATCCCACAGGTGTGCAGGCTAATTGGGAACAGGTGGGTGCCATGATTGGGTATAAAAGCAGCTTCCATGAAATGTTAAGTTGTTCAAAAACAAGGATGGGGTGAGGGTCACCACTTTGTATGCAAATTGTCGAACAGTTTTAGAACAACATTTCTCAACGAGCTATTGCAAGGAATTTAGGGATTTTACCATCTACGGTCCGTAAAATCATTAAAATGTTCAGAGAATCTGGAGAAATCACTGCACGTAAGCCATGATATTATGGACCTTTCATCCTTCAGGCGGTACTGCATCAAAAACAGACATCAGTGTGTAAAGGATATCACCACATGGGCTCAGGAACACTTCATAAAACCACTGTCAGTAACTACAGTCGGTTGCTACATCTGTAAGTGCAAGTTAAAACTCTGCTATGCAAAGCAAAACTCATTTATCAACAACACCAAGAAACGCCGCTGGCTTGGCTGGGCCCGAACTCATCTAAGATGGACTGATGCAAAGTGGAAAAGTGTTCTGTGGTCTGACGAGTCCACATTTCAAATGATATTTGGAAACTGTGGACGTGGCGTCTTCTGGAACAAAGAGGAAAATAACCATCCAGATTTTTATAGGCGCGAAGTTGAAAAGCCAGCATCTGTGATGGTATGGGGGTGTATTAGTGCCCAAGGCATGGGTAACTTACACATCTGTGAAGGCACCATTAATGCTGAAAGGTCCATACAGGTTTTGGAGCAACATATGTTGTCATCCAAGCAACGTTATCATGGACGGCCCTGCTTATTTCAGCAAGACAATGCCAAGCCACATGTTACAACAGCGTGGTTTCGTAATAAAAGAGTGCGGGTACTTTCCTGGCCCGCCTGCAGTCCAGACCTGTCTCCCATCGAAAATTTATGGCGCATTATGAAGCGTAAAATAAAACAAAAAAGGGAAATAATTTCACTTTCAAAGCTTCAACAATTAGTTTCCTCAATTCCCAAACGTTTACTGAGTGTTGTTGAAGGAAAAGGTGATGTAACACAGTGGTGAACATTCCCTTTCCCAACTACTTTGGCACGGGTTGCATCCATGAAATTCTAAGTTAATTATTATTTGCAAAAAAAAAAACAAAGTTTATGAGTTTGAACATCAAATATGTTGTCTTTGTAGCATATTCAACTGAATATGGGTTGAAAAGGATTCGCAAATCATTGTATTCTGTTTATATTTACATCTAACACAATTTCCCAACTCATATGGAAACGGGGCTACCTTGAATTCCTCTACCATAGATGAAAGAGGAAGTTGGAGTTGCCCTGATCTTAAATAGAGACCCACTGCACTGAAGCTTGTAAGTATTCCCAACTACTTATATACTTATTGATGTTCCTCTCCCATCCTAGTACCCCTGTCATTGGAACCTCATACACAGTCAGCATCCACAAGAGTCTTGACAGAAGTCCGTGTTGATAAAGCCATGCTTTAAACTTCCCCGGGATCCCTGATTCTTCGATCCTCTTTAGCCGTTCTTGTTTTAGTAATCTTGTTCTTGTCAGTAAGTGAGTCATGATATCACTTTCAGAGGCGCTTGATTGGATTCTTCTCTATTGTTAGAAACACTTCCCCTTGCATGTGCAACTTAAACCTGTTAGTCAGTTTCCCGTTCCTGATCACCATGCTCCTAGATTTATTTGGCATAAAGGGGAACATTATCACAATTTCAAAAGGGTTAAAAACAATAAAAAAATCAGTTCCCAGTGGCTTGTTGTATTTTTTGAAATTTTTTTCAAAATTTTACTGGTCTCCGAATATCCCTAAAAAAAGCTTTAAAGTGCTTGATTTTCGCTATTTGCGATGCCACTATCCATTTCCCTGTGATGTCATACAGTGCTGCCAATGTAAACAAACAATGGCGAATATACCAAAAAGTTCTATTTTGGTTTCATCTGACCACATGACATTCTCCCAATCCTCTGCTGTATCATCCATGTATCCATTTTGGTGTAGACTCAACTGGTCGTGTTTGGAGGAAGAAGAATACTGAGTTGCATCCCAAGAACACCATACCTACTGTGAAGCATGGGGGTGGAAACATCATGCTTTGGGGCTGTTTTTCTGCTAAGGGGACAGGACGATTGATCCGTGTTAAGGAAAGAATGAATGGGGCCATGTATCGTGAGATTTTGAGCCAAAACCTCCTTTGAATGGTTGACCAAATACTTATTTTCCACCATAATTTACAAATAATTTCTTTAAAATTCCTACAATGTGAATTCCTGGATTTTTTTTTCCACATTCTGTCTCTCACAGTTGAAGTGTACCTATGATGAAAATTACAGACCTCTGCCATCATTTTAAGTGGGAGAACTTGCACAATCGCTGGCTGACTAAATACTTTTTTGCCCCACTGTACGTAGCATAATCTAGATTAGAAAGATACAAATAATTGCTATTGTGGCATCTAGTGGACACATCTAGAACAGCAGCTTTTTCATTCAAAAATTTCGGCTCATTTTTATACTTCGCAAACTCATCGGCCGGATAAAACCTGTACGTTTGACGCCCCTGTACTAGGTCATCCTCTTGGCCAGCACAGAAAATAAGAGTTTGCCTTCTACACAAAGCAGTGAGATTGTTCTGAACTTTTCAGTAGTTCTAGAGTTCTCTTCCTTTGGTATTAAGCAGCCTTCTGCCTTTTCCAGTCTGATGGAACGGTGCCCTTGCTCAGTCCGAAACAGCTTCCATAGCCTACGCAAAATTGTCTCTCCTTTCCTTTTGGAGTTGTTCAATCATAAATATGATTGCTTTTAGAATAGGTTTTCTTATTCTTTTCTCTGATACATCTCACACAGTTGAGTTAGCCTCAGCATTAACACTTAAAGAGGAACATTATCAAAATTTCAAAAGGGTTAAAAACAATAAAAATTGTTGTATTTTTTTAAGTTTTTTCAAAATTTTACCGGTCTCGGAATATCCCTAAATAAAGCTTTAAAGTGCCTTATTTTCGCTATCTTTGAAACTACTATCCATTTCCCTGTGACATCACACAGTGCTGCCAATGTAAACAAACAATGGCGAATAGCACAGCAAGATATAGCGACATTAGCACGGATTCAGACTCGGATTTCAGCGGTTTAAGCGATTCAACAGATTACGCATGTATTGAAACAGATGGTTGGAGTATGAAAGTATTGAAGAAGAAACTGAAGCTATTGAGCGAATAGCTATTGACGCTATTCATAGCCATAGCATGGCCGAATAGCTGCGTTAGCATCGCCGGTAAAATGTGCGGACCAAACGATCAGGACTTTCGCATCTTGTGACACTGGAGCAACTTAAAGCCGTCGATTGGTAAGTGTTTGTTTCGCATTAAAAGTGGGTGGAAGGAAACGTAATATAGTTGCAAATGCATCTGCAGGTTATCCATACATCTCTGTGCCATGTCTGCTTTAGCATCGCCGGTAAATAGCATGTTGGCATCGATTAACATAGCATGTTAGCATCGATTAGTTGGTAGTCAACATCAACAAAACTCACCTTTGTG
This sequence comes from Nerophis ophidion, assembly GCF_033978795.1. Taxonomy (NCBI): domain Eukaryota; kingdom Metazoa; phylum Chordata; class Actinopteri; order Syngnathiformes; family Syngnathidae; genus Nerophis; species Nerophis ophidion. The sequence continues at coordinate 67,930,660 of NC_084620.1, forward strand.
ATTTCGTTGACTATCGTTGCAAATGCATCTGCAGGTTATCCATACATCTCTGTGCCATGTCTGCTTTAGCACCGCCGGTAAATAGCATGTTAGCGTCGATTAGCATAGCATGTTAGCATTGATTAGCTGGCAGTCACGCCGCGACCAAATATGTCTGATTAGCAACTAAGTCAACATCAACAAAACTCACCTTTGTGATTTCGTTGAATTTATCATTGCAAATGCATCTGCAGGTTATCCATACATCTCTGTGCCATGTCTGTCATCGCCGGTAAAATGTGGAGACACTTTTGTACATTCAATGGGGGTCTGGCGGCAGATTTCTTGCCACTTTCGCATCTTGGGGCCAGTGGTGCAACTTGAATCCCTCCCTGTTAGTGTTGTTACACCCTCCGACAACACACCAACGAGGCATGATGTCTCCAAGGTTCCAAAAAATAGTCAAAAAAACGGAAAATAACAGAGCTGAGACCCGGTGTTTGCAATGTGTTGAAAATGAAAATGGTGGCTGTGTTACCGCGGCGACGTCACATTCTGACCTCATCGCCTCCAGAGCGATAAACAGAAAGGCGTTTAATTCGCCAAAATTCACCCATTTAGAGTTCGGAAATCGGTTAAAAAAATATATAGTCTTTTTTCTGCACCATCAAGGTATATTTTGACGCTTGCATAGGTCTGCTGATAATGTTCCCCTTTAGCATTTAATTAATTTGAACAGATGTATTGCCGCTTTTAGAGAAGTGCTGCGCTGTGTTTTAATAGCCTTTACATGAAGTACACAGCCATTTAAAAGTTCCAGAAACATGAATGCGCTCACGCAGTCGCTGAATGGCCGCAGAAAATTAATAGCTGTCACCTCCAGGGAGAGGCCTGATCCAAGGTCATCCAAGGTGATCTAACGCGTCTATTAAATATAACGGAATGATTGCACTCATAGAAGATGTTTTGTTGGAAGTGTTGCCTCAAATACATTTACTGATCTTACTTTAGAAGACATTGATGGATTTAGGACATGTAGCTCCGTGCGCTGTCTAACAGGTAATCAGTGGCAGGTGGAGCACGCCAACTTTTCTCAGTAGTTGCCCAAAAGATGTCCTTAAAGTTCTGCAAATGTTGACTTGTGTCCTTTTCTCAATTAATCCAGGTTATTTTTTTCTTTTTCCTTCTTACTTGTCTTTTCCAGGAGATAGAGGTTTTTACATTGTCCATCCTAATGATATTGCCCAGTTGGGTGAGCTTCCCACTTAAAGACCTACGGAAATTAGATTTTCCCATTTAAACGGGGATATCAGGTCCATTCTATGTGTCATACTTGATCATTTCGCGATATTGCCATATTTTTGCTGAAAGGATTTAGTAGAGAACATCCACGATAAAGTTCACAACTTTTGGTCGCTAATAAAAAAGCCGGAAGTAGCAGACGATGTGCGCTTGACGTCACGGGTTGTGGAGCTCCTCACATCTGAACATTGTTTACAATCATAGGCTTTGCAGCAAGAGCTATTCGGACCGAGAAAGCGACAACTTCCCTATTAATTTGAGCGAAGATGACAGATTTGTGGATGAGGAAATTTAGAGTGAAGGACTAGAAGAAGAAAAAAAGGCGATTGCAGTGTGAGCGATTCAGATGTTATTAGACACATTTACTAGGATAATTCTGGAAAACCCATTATCTGTATTGTGTTGCTAGTGTTGTAGTGAGATTAAATAGTACCTGAATGTCGGAGGGGTGTGGCCACAGGTGTGTTGACTGCCAGTGTCTCTGAGGGAAGTCACGCCTCTGGTAAGAGCCGACTTATTACCACAATTTTCTCACCGAAAACTGCCGGTAGACATGTGGTCGGGATCCATTTTCGCTTGACCGCTCTGTTCCATAGTATAGCGTCACCTTCGGGAATTTTAAACAAGGATACACCGGCTGTGTTTGTGTGGCTAAAGGCTAAAAACTTATCACCTACATCTTTCTACTTTGACTACTCCATTATTAATTGAACAAATTGCAAAAGATTCCGCGACACAGATGTACAGAATACTGTGTAATTATGCGATTAAAGCAGACTACTTATAGCTTGGATGTCAAACGCACGTTTTCAACACGACACTTTGCAGGAAATTTAAAATTGCAATTTAGTAAACTAAAACGGCCGTATTGGCATGTGTTGCAATGTTAATATTTCATCATTGATATATAAACTATCAGACTGTGTGGTCGCTAGTAGTGGCTTTTAGTAGGCCTTTAATAACATGAAATGCTACAAAACATGACTGTACTGTTTAGAGATATAAACAACTGTCACTAAAACACAAAAGTTATTAAAGTGCGTATGTGTGTGCAGAGCTAGGAATAAAGACCTCATTTCTAATGTCTGTGTGTGTGGTCCAGGACAGGTCTTCTGATATCAATCAATCAATCAATCAATCAATCAATCAATGTTTACTTATATAGCCCTAAATCACTAGTGTCTCAAAGGGCTGCACAAACCACTACGACATCCTCGGTAGGCCCACATAAGGGCAAGGAAAACTCACACCCAGTGGGACGTCGGTGACAATAATGACTATGAGAACCTTGGAGAGGAGGAAAGCAATGGATGTCGAGCGGGTCTAACATGATACTGTGAAAGTTCAATCCACAATGGATCCAACACAGTCGCGAGAGTCCAGTCCAAAGCGGATCCAACACAGCAGCGAGAGTCCCGTTCACAGCGGAGCCAGCAGGAAACCATCCCAAGCGGAGGCGGATCAGCATCGCAGAGATGTCCCCAGCCGATACACAGGCAAGCAGTACATGGCCACCGGATCGGACCGGACCCCCTCCACAAGGGAGAGTGGGACATAGAAGAAAAAGAAAAGAAACGGCAGATCAACTGGTCTAAAAAGGGAGTCTATTTAAAGGCTAGAGTATACAAATGAGTTTTAAGGTGAGACTTAAATGCTTCTACTGAGGCGGCATTTCGAACTGTTACCGGGAGGGCATTCCAGAGTACTGGAGCCCGAAATGAAAATGCTCTACAGCCCGCAGATTTTTTTGGGCTTTGGGAATCACTAACAAGCCGAGTCCTTTGAACGCAGATTTCTTGCCGGGACATATGGTACAATACAATCGGCAAGATATTGTCACTCCGAGGTATTTGAAGTTGGTCACTCTCTCCACCGGCGTCCCTTCTATGCTAAGGGGACTGTAGTTCCTTGCCTCCCGTCTCCTAAAATCCACTATGATCTCCTTGGTCTTGCTGACGTTCAGGGCAAGGTGGTTCTCCTCACACCACAGTTACGTCAATTTTTATTTTACTTTTATAATTACTTTTATATACATGTATACAGTTAATTCTTAGTTGTGTAAATGTTAATGATTCTGTTCCACATCTTATTGTATAAGTCAGTGGTTCTCAAATGGGGGTATGCGTACCCCTCGGGGGTCCTTGAAGGTGTGCCAAAATAGCAACAATTCAACAATCCTTCATAAATATATTTATCGAATAATACATCAACAAAATATGAATGTACATTAAAAGATTACAGTTGGTACAAAATGCGGCTGCTAGACTTTTGACAAGAACAAGAAAGTTTGATCACATTACACCTGTACTGGCTCACCTGCACTGGCTTCCTGTGCACTTAAGATGTGACTTTAAGGTTTTACTACTTACGTATAAAATACTACACGGTCTAGCTCCATCCTATCTTGCCGATTGTATTGTACCATATGTCCCGGCAAGAAATCTGCCTTCAAAAGACTCCGGCTTATTAGTGATTCCTAGAGCCCAAAAAAAGTCTGCGGGCTATAGAGCGTTTTCTGTTCGGGCTCCAGTACTCTGGAATGCCCTCCCGGTAACAGTTCGAGATGCTACCTCAGTAGAAGCACTTAAGTCTCACCTTAAAACTCATCTGTATACTCTAGCCTTTAAATAGACCTCCTTTTTAGACCAGTTGATCTGCCGCTTCTTTTCTTTTTTCTCCTATGTCCCCCCCTCCCTTGTGGAGGGGGTCCGGTCCGATGACCATGGATGAAGTACTGGCTGTCCAGAGTCGAGACCCAGGATGGACCGCTCGCCTGTGTATCGGTTGGGGACATCTCTACGCTGCTGATCCGCCTCCGCTTGAGATGGTTTCCTGTGGACGGGACTCTCGCTGCTGTCTTGGATCCGCTTTGAACTGAACTCTCGCGGCTGTGTTGGAGCCACTATGGATTGAACTTTCACAGTATCATGTTAGACCCGCTCGGCATCCATTGCTTTCGGTCCCCTAGAGGGGGGGGTTGCCCACATCTGAGGTCCTCTCCAAGGTTTCTCATAGTCAGCATTGTCACTGGCGTCCCACCGGATGTGAATTCTCCCTGCCCACTGGGTGTGAGTTTTCCTTGCCCTTTTGTGGGTTCTTCCGAGGATGTTGTAGTCGTAATGATTTGTGCAGTCCTTTGAGACATTTGTGATTTGGGGCTATATAAATAAACATTGATTGATTGATTGAATATCGATTCTTGGGGTCGTGATTCGATTATAAATCGATTTTTTTCGATTCAACGCAAATGTATTTTTTTAATCTGAGTTTAATACATTTGGACTATTCGCACAGCTATGTTATTTTGAGTTGAAAATTTTTTTTTTCTATTTTATTTATGTTAGGTAATTCTGTACTACTTTTCTGTGTTGTTAATACCCATTTTGACTAACTGGGTTAATAAAAGTGCCACTGACTGCGAATCTTTGGGTGTCCCACAATTCGATTCAATATCGACGGGACTCTCGCTACTGTCTTGGATCCGCTTTGAACTGAACTCTCGCGGCTGTGTTGGAGCCACTATGGATTGAACTTTCACAGTATCATGTTAGACCCGCTCGACATCCATTGCTTTCGGTCCCCTAGGGGGGGGTGGGGGTGGGGTTGCCCACATCTGAGGTCCTCTCCAAGGTTTCCTCATAGTCAGCATTGTCACTGGCGTCCCACTGGATGTGAATTCTCCCTGCCCACTGGGTGTGAGTTTTTCCTTACCCTTTTGTGGGTTCTTCCGAGGATGTTGTAGTCGTAATGATTTGTGCAGTCCTTAGAGACATTTGTGATTTGGGGCTATATAAATAAACATTGATTGATTGATGGTATTCAGATTTTTTGTGGACACGTTCCATAAATATTGAAGCAATTTTGATAGAACCTTCGCAGCTTTTTGCTGCTCGGGCCCCAAGTATAACCAGCCAAAAATCTTCCCTTATCTTGATTTCTTCAAGCAAAGTCATGAATTAGCTTTTGCATAATGTCATGTGTCCATCATATTGATCATTGCTAAGAGTTTTTTTTTATGTTTTCTTTTAACTCTTAAGGTAGCTAAAGGCAGTTTTCGGTCCGCCTGATGTCGTGATGTCACCAGAAAGCAATGACGGGGGGAACTTTTCAACATTCCTGCAAGAGGAATGTGCGGACCGTCAGCTATTTTCACCTTGGCTATTACGCCGCTGTACCGCTAAACACAGACATCCATCTTTGTGTCTGCTATAGGAATGTTGCTGTCCTGTGGGATGCGTTGTGCTCGTCTACAGCATTTCTTGGCAACTTAATGGAAAGACTGACCAAATGCATGACTCACAAGCAAATATAAGCCTCTCCAAGGTCCTCTACCCACTTCTTTGTTCTAATTTTAAAAAAGCTGACAGTGACAAACAAATGGGCTCTTCCTTGATCGTTTGAATGAGACAGCAGAAGCCTTTCATCACCGAGTTCACTCGTGTGGAATTGGAGACAAGGGAGTTTGCCCTTTAACCCCTCGGCCGGGCTCTGCAACCTCTCATGCCTTGTGATGTAACGTTTAAACACTGCCAGGCCTGACGGACATCTGAGCGCCGCGTGTGACCCTTTGACTTTTTTATTTTTATCTGATGGTGAGAGGAACATCCATCTTAGTCGAGTTGAAGATTTGACATTGCATACCTTTTTTTCTTTAAGATCATGACAAGCAAATACATATACATCACATGCTGAAGCTCAATAGTAACCATGTCCTTTAGTAGTGAAGAAAGGGATGCTTGATTGATTGATTGATACTTTTATTAGTAGATTGCACAGTTCAGTACATATTCCGTACAATTGACCACTGCTGATCCGCCTCCGCTTGGGGTGGTTTCCTGCTGGCTCCACTGTGGACGGGACTCTCTCTGCTGTGTTGGATCCACTTTGGACTGGACTCTCACGGTTGTGTTGGATCCACTATGGATTGAACTTTCACAGTATCATGTTAGACCCGCTCGACATCCATTGCTTTCGGTCCCCTAGAGCAGGGGTCGGCAACCTTTACCCCGCCTACCTCAACCGTGCGTCGGTTGAGGTAGGCGGGGTTGGGGGCGCAGGGGTGTATAATATAGCCTTGAATAATCATGGATGCATTGGATTCTGGGTAATTGTTATGTTGCGTTTATGTTGTGTTACTGCATTGGTGTTAAACTCTGGCCCATCCTCACATTGTTTATAATGTGAGCCTCCAACAGCAGGAGCTATTCGGACCGAGAAAGCGACAATTTCCCCATTAATTTGAGCGAAGATGAAAGATTTGTGGCTGAGGATATTGATAGCGAAGAACTTGAAAAAAAAAAATAAATAAATAAAGTTAAAAAAAAAAGACAATTGCATTGTGAGCGATTCAGATGTTTTTAGACACATTTACTAAGATAATTCTGGAAGATTCCTTATCTGCTTATTGTTTTAATAGTGTTTTAGTGAGATTTTAAAGATTGTAAAGACATACCTCGAGGTTGGATGGCTGCGGTAAACACGCAGTGTCTCTGAGAGAAGCCGAGGAGCCAAGCTCACAGCTGCCTTTTTTGACATGACAGCTGCTGCAGGACGACGAACAATCCATTGATGTCTCCGGTAAGATATATATATCACAATTTCCCCATCCAAAAACATGCTGGTTGACGTAGAGAAAACATGTTCGCTTGACCGCTCCGCTTCACAACAAACCAAGAAACACCGGCTGTGTCTCGGTGCCAAAGGCAGCTGCAACCCACGGCTTTCCACCAACAGTATTCTTCTTTGACGTCTCCATTATTAAATGAACAAATTGCAAAAGATTCAGCAACACAGATGTCCAAAATGCTGTGTGATTATGCCATGAACAGAGACGACTTTTAGCCGTGTTTGGTGCAGCGCTAATATTTCCTTTCAGTCCGTGACGTCACGCGTACGCGTCATCATTCCGCGACGCTTTCAACAAGAAACTCGCGGGAAATTTAAAACTGCAATTTAGTAAACTAAAAAGGCCGTATTGGCATGTGTTGCAATGTTAATATTTCATCATTGATTTATAAACTATCAGACTGTGTGGTCGCTAGTAGTGGCTTTCAGTAGGCCTTTAATACCTTTCAGGGGTCGGCAACCCGCGGCTCCGGAGCCGCATGCGGCTCAGCTGCACAATCGCCGACCCCCCACATTGTTGCGGGGAGATTCCGGAATTCAATGCCTCTCCCGGACATCACCCGGAGTCAACGTTCTCCAATTTTCACTCGGACTACAATATTAAGGGCGTGCCGTGATGATATTACTCTTAACGTCCTCTTGTATGTCATCGCGCCCCCCATTCACGGAATGCTGTTTGCGTGGCGACCGGACACATGCATTTCGCTGCTTCCATCGGCACATGTATGAGATTGCAAGACATACTGGGTGACACAGAGTACACTGACGGTTGTGATATAAACAACTTTAACACTCCTACTAATATGCGCCACATTGTGACCCCCACACAAAAGAAGAATGACAAACACATTTCGGGAGAAAATCCTCACAGTAACACAACATAAACGCAACGCAACAAATACCCAGAATCCTTTGCATCCATGATACTTCCTGACTATGTTATACACCCCGCGAACACCAACCCCCCTCCGTGCGTCGGTTGAGGTGGGCGGAGTTGGGGGCGCGAGGGTGTATAATATAGCTTTGAAGAGTCATGGATGCAGTGGATTCTGGGTAATTATTATGTTGCGTTTGTGTTACTGCATAGGTGTCAAACTCCGTCGTGTAATTTCATTGGGCCCTTGAGGCAATATCAAATTAACATTAGAGCTGGCCCGCCGGTGTTATACAGCGGTGCCGCTGTAACACCGCATTCACCGATGTCCCGGGAGACTCTCGAATTTCAGTTTCCCTCCCGAAAATCTCCCGTTGAAACCATTCTTCCGAATTCCACCCTTACAACAATATTGGGGGTGCCTTTAGCGTCCCTTTCAACCTGTCGTCAAGTCTGTTTTTCCTCCTCACCAACAGCGTGCCGGCCCAGTCACGTAATATATGTGGCTTCTACACACATGTAAGTAAATGCAAGGCATACTTGATCAACAGCATACAGGTCACACTGAGGGTGGCCATATAAACAACTTTAACACTGTTACAAATATGCGCCACACTGTGAACCCACACCAAACAAGAATGACCAACACATTTCGGGAGAACATCCGCACCGTAGCACAACATAAACACAACAAAAACACAACAGAACAAATACCCAGAAACCCTTGCAGCACTAACTCTTCCGGACCGCTACAATATACACCCACTCCCCGCTACCAACAAACCCCGCCCCCCTAACCCCGCCCACCTGAGCCCCGACATTAACTGAACAGTAAAGAGGCCTGAATGGTTGATTTATTCATTGTTATTTTATTTTCAAATGTATTAGCCTCTGGAAAAAGTTAATATTAATATTTACCTCAGAAGTCTGCGAATACAAAAGAGGCATTCAAGTTTTATTTAAATTTGATTTTATATGCCACTGATATTTTTAATTATTATTGTTGTTATTATTTGAAACTCAATTTTGCATGTCACTATATAGTTATATAAGCCTTGCTTGTTCAATATTCAATGAACAACTTGTTTGGGTCCCTATTAAAAGGTTCATTTGTTCAACCTTGGCCCGCGGCTTTGTTCAGTTTTACATTTTGGCCCACTCTGTATTTGAGTTTGACACCCTTCTGTTACTGTGAGGATGTTCTCCCGAAATGTATTTGTCATATATATCCCGCGAGCACCAACTCCCCCCCCCCTCCACCCCCTCCCCGCGTGGTTGAGGTGGGCGGGGTTTAGTGTATAACATAGTCAGGTCATCTCATGGATGCAAAGGATTCTGGGTATTTGTTGTGTTGCGTTTATGTTGTGTTACTGTGAGGATTTTCTCCCGAAATGTGTTTGTCATTCTTCTTTTGTGTGGGTTCACAATGTGGCGCATATTAGTAGGAGTGTTAAAGTTGTTTATATCACAACCGTCAGTGTACTCTGTGTCACCCAGTATGCCTTCCAGTCATGTGCGTGCATCTGCGGAAGCCGTCTCACAACATGTTGTAGAAGGTGTTTAAGGCAATGGCTTCATAGCATGCCCTCTGGGTGACCACCAGCAGATATTAGCGAGAATAGTTGCGGCTCCCATTGTCTTCCTCATTTTGAGAAACGGGTGGAAATGGCTCTTTGAGTGGTAAAGGTTGCTGACCCCTGTTTTAGCAGATCACTATCCATCCATCCAATCATTTTCTACCGCTTATTCCTTTATGGGGTCGCGGGGGGCACTGGCGCCTATCTCAGCTACAATCGGGCGGATATGTGGAATTAAATAATGGAATGGCTTAAGAGAGGAAATCAAACAAATCCAATCCAATCCAAACTAGTTTATTTATATAGCACATTTAAACAAGCTCGGTTGGTAGAGTGGCCGTGCCAGCAACTTGAGGGTTGCAGGTTCGATTCCCGCTTGTGCCATCCTAGTTACTGTCGTTGTGTCCTTGAGCAAGACACTTTACCCACCTGCTCCCAGTGCCACCCACACTGGTTTAAATGTAACTTAGATATTGGGTGTCACTATGTAAAGCGCCTTGAGTCACTTGAGAAAAGCGCTATATAAATATAATTCACTTCACTTGGACTTGGACTTGGAGAAGGCATTCGACCGTGTCCCTCGGGAAGTCCTGTGGGGAGTGCTCAGAGAGTATGGGGTATCGGACTGTCTTATTGTGGCGGTCCACTCCCTGTATGATCAGTGTCAGAGCTTAGTCCGCATTGCCGGCAGTAAGTCGAACACATTTCCAGTGAGGGTTGGACTCCGCCAAGGCTGTCCTTTGTCACCGATTCTGTTCATAACTTTTATGGACAGAATTTCTAGGCGCAGTGAAGGCGTTGAGGGGTTCCGGTTTGGTGGCCACGGGATTAGGTCTCTGCTTTTTGCAGATGATGTGGTCCTGATGGCTTCATCTGGCCGGGATCTTCAGCTCTCACTGGATCGGTTCGCAGCCGAGTGTGAAGCGACCGGAATGAGAATCAGCACCTCCAAGTCCGAGTCCATGGTTCTCGCCCGGAATAGGGTGGAGTGCCATCTCCGGGTTGGGGAGGAGACCCTGCCCCAAGTGGAGGAGTTCAAGTACCTAGGAGTCTTGTTCACGAGTGGGGGAAGAGTGGATCGTGAGATCGACAGGCGGATCGGTGCGGCGTCTTCAGTAATGCGGACATTGTATCGATCCGTTGTGGTGAAGAAGGAGCTGAGCCGGAAGGCAAAGCTCTCAATTTACCGGTCGATCTACGTTCCCATCCTCACCTATGGTCATGAGCTTTGGGTCATGACCGAAAGGATAAGATCACGGGTACAAGCGGCCGAAATGAGTTTCCTCCGCCGGGTGGCGGGTCTCTCCCTTAGGGTGAGAAGCTCTGCCATCCGGGAGAAACTCAAAGTAAAGCCGCTGCTCCTCCACATCGAGAGGAGCCAGATGAGGTGGTTCGGGCATCTGGTCAGGATAAATGATAAATAAATGATAAGTGGGTTGTACTTGTATAGCGCTTTTCTACCTTCAAGGTACTCAAAGCGCTTTGACAATACTTCCACATTTACCCATTCACACACACATTCACACACTGATGGAGGGAGCTGCCATGCAAGGCGCCAACCAGCACCCATCAGGAGCAAGGGTGAAGTGTCTTGCTCAGGACACAACGGACGTGACGAGGTTGGTTCTGGGTGGGATTTGAACCAGTGACCCTCGGGTTGCGCACGGCCACTCTCCCGCCGCGCCACGCCGGATGCCACCTGAACGCCTCCCTAGGGAGGTGTTTAGGGCACGTCCAGCTGGTAGGAGGCCACGGGGAAGACCCAGGACACGTTGGGAAGACTATGTCTCCCGGCTGGCCTGGGAACGCCTCGGGATCCCCCGGGAAGAGCTAGACGAAGTGGCTGGGGAGAGGGAAGTCTGGGCTTCCCTGCTTAGGCTGCTGCCCCCGCGACCCGACCTCGGATAAGCGGAAGATGATGGATGGATGGATGGCACTTCAAAGTGCTGCACTGCCATGTTAAAAACAATTGTAAAAAAATAAATAAAATAAAATAAAATAAAAATATATATATATTATGCTCCACCAATGACTGAATAAAAACAAAAAATAAATACATATAAAAACAAACTATTTTAAAGGGTGAAATCAATTAAAACAGTAAAATAGAAATCAAAGTGTATAAAAAACACAGAGGACAGAGGACCACACAACTCCATCCATCCATCCATTTTCTACCGCTTATTCCCTTTTGGGGTCGCGGGGGGCGCTGGCGCCTATCGCAGCTACAATCGGGCGGAAGGCAGGGTACACCCTGGACAAGTCGCCACCTCATCGCAGGGCCAACACAGATAGACAGACAACATTCACACTCACATTCACACATCCATCCATCCATCCATTTTCTACCAAGTCAAAGAATAAAAGTGCTAATATGATTTAGTTTAAGAAACTCTTCAAACTACAAGTCTTCACAAAGTACAAAGAAGAACTATGATAAACATCTTGAACCTTTTTTTTCCTCCGCGGTGCTTCTCGTATTACTATTTTTTTATTGCAATATTTCTGCAGCCTTTCATATGACGTGTAATTGGAGAATTGGGAAATAAATATGCACACGGTGCATACTCACGGTCTATGGTCATATTGTGAATTCGACCCACCTATTTTCATAAACAAAAGCGCGTCACTGACGTTTCGCAGCCACGTTAGCTGCTTTGCATGGCGCCTATGCTACGATAGTCAGATAGACTGTTGATAACCGCTGTCTGGTGCAGCAAACCGCACAGGCCCACGAAACTACTGTTGAGGTTTGAATAATGAGGAACTATAACCGTCATTATCCAGACCCCCACCCCCATACGCACAGAATACCAACAACTACTGCACGTGTGAAAGGACTCATTTGGCTCCAACTTGTGGACTGGGGACAGGCGTCCTATTAATAGTGTCTCCGCAATAGACATGTGGCGAAAGCACCGTGCACGGGGAGAATGGATGCCAAGGCTAACGGGTTTCCCCGCTTTACCACACCTTCCTGCTGTGCTTCTTCGCCTCCTCCTCTTTACCGCACGCTGACGGTTTGAGTCACAGGGTGCTTATGAAAGTCACGTGTGTCACATCGACCCACGCTCAACACAGATTTTAAAAAGTGGTATTTTAGTGTCCAAGCTTTGCACACGTTTTCTGGCTTCCAACTGTGTGAAAAAAACAAAACAATAAATAAGATTAATGAAAATTAAAATAAATGTAATATAATACAATAAATAATATGGAAATAATGATATATATAATATAAATATAATATATATATAAAAAAATAATAATATACTATGATAGGCTCCAGCACCTGAGAGGGACAAGCGGTAGAAAATGAATGGATGGATGGATATTTAATGATGTAATGATAATAATAATTATAATATATGTACATACAGTATATATAGGTATATTTTTATATACATATATATATATATATATGTATATATATGTCTTGATTGGATTATCCAGAGAATAGTGCTTGATACCGTGGTAGAGCGCAATATGTAGGTGTGGGAAAAATCACAAGACTACTTCATCTCTACAGAATTGTTTCATGAGGGGTTACCTCAATCATCAGGAGATTTTTTTTAATTTATTTTTATTTTTTTTTGATGATTGAGGTAACCCCTCATGAAACAGTTCTGTAGAGACGAAGTAGTCTTGTGATTTTTCCCACACCTACATATATATATATATATATATGTGTATATGTGTATATGTATATATATATGTATATATATATATATGTGTATATGTATATATATATATGTATATATGTATATGTATATATGTATATATATATATATATATATATATATGTATATATATATATATATACGTATATACATACAGTGGGGCAAAAAAGTATTTAGTCTCCCACTTAAAATGATGACAGAGGTCTGTAATTTTCATCATAGGTACACTTCAACTGTGAGAGACAGAATGTGAAAAAAAAATCCAGGAATTCACATTATAGAAATTTTAAAGAATTTATTTGTAAATTATGGTGGAAAATAAGTATTTGGTCAACCATTCAAAGCTCTCACTGATGGAAGGAAGTTTTGGCTCAAAATCTCACGATACATGGCCCCATTCATTCTTTCCTTAACACGGATCAATCGTCCTGTCCCCTTAGCAGAAAAACAGCCCCAAAGCATGATGTTTCCACCCCCATGCTTCACAGTAGGTGTGGTGTTCTTGGGATGCAACTCAGTATTCTTCTTCCTCCAAACACGACGAGTTGAGTTTATACCAAAAAGTTCTATTTTGGTTTCATCTGACCACATGACATTCTCCCAATCCTCTGCTGTATCATCCATGTATCCATTTTGGTATAAACTCAACTCGTCATGTTTGGAGGAAGAAGAATACTGAGTTGCATCCCAAGAACACCACACCTACTGTGAAGCATGGGGGTGGAAACATCATGCTTTGGGCCTGTTGATCAGGACGATTGATCCGTGTTAAGGAAAGTATATATATATATATATATATATATATATATATATATATATATTAGAGGTGTGGGGAAAAATCGATTCAAATACGAATCGCGATTCTCACGTTGTTTTTTTTAAATTGATTTTTTTCTTATATATATATATATATATTTTTTTTTTTTTTATCAATCCAACAAAACAATACACAGCAATACCATAACAACACAATCCAATTCCAAAACCAAACCTGACCCAGCAACACTGCAATAAACAGAGCAATTGAGAGGAGACACAAACACGACACAGAACAAACCAAAAGTAGTGAAACAAAAATGAATATTATCAACAACAGTATCAATATTAGTTATAATTTCAGCAAAGCAGTGATTAAAAATCCCTCATTGACATTATCATTAGACATTTATAAAAATAATAAAAAAAGAACAATAGTGTCACAGTGGCTTACGCTTGCATGGCATCTCATAAGCTTGACAACACACTGTGTCCAATGTTTTCACAAAGATAAAATAAGTCATATTTTTGGTTCGTTTAATAGTTAAAACAAATTTACATTTTTGCAATCAGTTGATAAAACATTGTCCTTTACAATTATAAAAGCTTTAAAAAAAAAATCTACTACTCTGCTAGCATGTCAACAGACTGGTGTAGATCCTGCTGAAATCCTATGTATTGAATGAATACAGAATCCTTTTGAATCGGAAAAATATCGTTTTTGAATCGAGAATCGAATCGAATCGAAAAAATCGATATATTATCGAATCATCACCCCAAGAATCGATATTGAATCGAATCGTTAGACACCCAAAGATTCGCAGCCCTACCGGACATATTGTACATAAACCAGATACAGTCTAAAAAATTGCAGAATAAAATTGCCAATAGATATCATTTAAGAGGGGCTTAAAGTCCCACTTAAGAACTTTAATTTTGTTTGATTTTGGTGGCGCCAGTGAACCAAAGCGCTAGTGTTTTGTTAGAGGGAAGACATTTCCCATGAGGACTAGCGCATTTAGCGTCAAGCTGACACGATAATACCACAATGATTCAGCACGACTGATATTTCCACCGTAGGAACCTACATATTCTACTCAAACTTTATATTTGCCGTTTGCAATCATTGCATTTTTTTTTTCCGTTTACAGTACTTTTGAGTTTGTTGCGTGACCTGCGACTATCACGCTGGTGGCTATTTGTTGCTAGCACGCCAATTTCAGATAGCTAACCTTAGCATTATTATTTTTATTTAAGCCTCAAAAGGCACTTACTAGTTTAGCAGGAAAGAGCCCCGCTTTGGTTGATTTTGTCCGCGAGTGAAAACTGGGCCAATATTGATCCTCCCTTTTTCTTTTTCTTTCTTGTCTCCTACGAAAAAACTTTTCGTTTCTTTGGTGGTTTTCTAGCTTCCGACATAATAGCAGTAATTGCACGTGGGCGTTTTTTCTTCTTCTTTTATTTTTCTGGTGGCATGCATAAATTCGCATCGTGTTCGGTCTTTTTAACGAATGTGGACAGGAAGAGTGACGTATGCCGTATAGCAAATAAGCACGTTTGTATTTTTTGTTTGGCAGGGTTACTTTTTAGTTAAAGTTAAAAAGTTAAAGTACCAATGATTGTCACAAACACATTAGGTGTGGCAAAATTATTCCCTGCATTTGACCCATCACCCTTGATCACCCCCTGGGAAGTGAGGGGAGCAGTGGGCAGCAGCGGTGGCCACGCTCGGGAAACATTTTTGGTGAGTTAACCCCCAATTCCAACCTTTGATGCTGAGTGCCAAGCAGGAAGGTAATGGGTCCCATTTTTTATAGTCTTTGGTATGACTCGGCCGGGGTTTGAACTCACAACCTACCGATCTCAGGGTAGACACTCTAACCCAGGGGTGTCAAACGGATGGCCCACAGGCCGTATCAGCCCCGCAAACAGGATTAATCCAGCCCGCGACCCGAAAAATGAGTCTAAGTATAAGAATTTAACTGCAATTTTTTTAATGATAGAAACTGCTGTTCTAAATGTGTCCACTGGATGTCGCAATACAAAATCCTGTCTAACCCATGTCACACATCAAAATGTTTAAAGATGGCGTGTCAGCTGATTTTAAGAGCCCTTTGGATATGCTGCCGCTACTCCGATCAGCGCAGTTGTTGTGGCAGGCGCCAGACTAATGCTGTAGTGACGGACAATACCTTCTTTGATTGTAAATGATCCACTCAACAGATAAAAACAATGAAACTGTAGGATGCAAAGACTTACGTCAATATGATATCATCTTTGTAGTTAGAATTACGTGCAGCGCTCGCAATTTGTTGACGGCACGATGTGCACCCTGAGCTCCATTGTAAAAATGTGTGTTTCTACATTTGTTGTTTGTTCCATTTTATTTTATGCTTAAATGTACCATGTTCATATTTGTTAAGTTTGTTGTTGTGTTCCCTTTAATTTGACTATTATGGTGTCGTTTTGACAATTATTTTGTTTATGTTATAATTGTAATATTTGAATGATGGTAAATGAATGTGTCGTGGCAGTTGCAGGTGTCATTGATGCGGCAGTTTAAGGAAACCCTCGGTTGCTTTTCCAAACATTTTTAATGGTAACCTGCCCACATGAGAATGCTAAACAGGAAGTGCTTTAAGTTGAATGGCTTTGTAAATGCACTGAGACAAAGTATAATTTAATTGTGTTCTTCTCAGTGTTTTAAAACTGCACCAATTTTTTTTTTTATAATTGTTAATTAACTTGGAAGCATTTTGCCAAGAATATTTTTTTGTAATGTGTACATTTTCAAAATGTGTTTGTTTTATTTTTGGCCAAAGTAGGACAAAAAAAAGATTTTTTTTAATTGTCTTTATTTTTATATTATTATGTTATGATTTTACTAGTCCGGCCCGCGTCAAAATAGATTTTCCTCCATGCGGCTTTTGAGCTAGAATGAGTTTGACACCCCTGCTCTAACCATTAGTGCCAGTGAAAGCGACACTAGTTGTAAATCCATATATCGTCCCAAAAGTTATTGAAATATTCTATGAATGTAGAAAAGTTCATTAGTGCGGCTTTAATTGTATTTTTTTTATTTCATCTTAATAATTTGTATTGTATTACGCTTTCATTTGCAGCTCTGTCTTAAAAAGTCTTCTATTATGTTTTTGCAAGTGGTGTTTTATGCGCGTAAACACGAACATTCAATGAAATGAAATGATTGCAGTATTACAAAACCAAATCTTTATAGTCCCTTTGTATTCAAAATATATATACTTAAAACACCCACAACAACCTTTTTGTGTGTTTGCAGCATGCTAATGTCTCACGTGGGAAAGGTTGAATAGAGGACACCCAGATTGAGTGTTTTGTACAGTATAAAGCAGGGGTGCCCACACTTTTTCTGCAGGCGAGCTACTTTTCAATTGACCAACTCGAGGTGATCTACCTCATTTTTATATATCATTTATATTTATTTATTTATGAAAGAGACATTTTTGTAAACAAGTTAAATGTGTTTAATGATAATACAAGCATGTGTAACACATATAGATGTCTTTCTTTCACAAAGACAAGAATATAAGTTGGTGTATTACCTGATTCTGATGACTTGCATTGATTGGAATCAGACAGTAATGATGATAACGCCCACATTTTCAAATGGAGGAGAAAAAAAGTTGTCCTTTCTGTACAATACCACATGAAAGTGGTTGCTTTTTGGCATCTAATTCATCCAGCTTCCATACACTTTACAAGAAAAACATTGGCGGCAAATTCCGTAGCTTGCTTGATTGACATTCACGGCACCCGAGGGTCTTGTGAGATGACGCTGGCTGCTGCCAGTTCATTATTATGAAAAAATGACAGAGAGGAAGGCCAGAAACACTTTTTATTTCAACAGACTTTCGCGCCGTCCCTTCCGTCAAAACTCTAAAGGCCGACTGCACATTTCCTATCTTCACAATAAAAGCCCTCCTTCATGCTGCCTGCGCTAACAAAATAAGAGTCTCGGAAAGCTGGCGTGCACAAGTGATGTGCACGCCAGCTTTCTGAGGGATCGCTTGTGCACGCCAGTTTTCCGAGACTCTGTATTTAGTTAGCGCAGGCAGCATGAAGCAGGGCTTTTATTGTGAAGATAGGAAATGTGCAGTCGGCCTTTAGAGTTTTGACGGAAGGTACGGCGCGAGAGTCTGTTGAAATAAAAAGTGTTTCTCGCCTTCCTCTCGGTCATATTTTCATAATAATGATCTTGCAGCAGCCAGCGTCATCTCACAAGACCCTCCGGTACCGTGAATGTCATTTAAGTGACGTCTTGGTGAAGATTGATGATCACTAATTTTTAGGTCTATTTTTTTTAAAAGCCTGGCTGGAGATCGACTGACACACCCCCCGCGGTCGACTGGTAGCTCGCGATCGACGTAATGGGCACCCCTGGTATAAAGGGTCAATAGCAATGCACACAAAACAAATCCACAAAATTGGCCGTAATCTAAACAAACAGTGCACTTTAGAGAATTAAACAACAATTTTACTCTTGTTTACTGTAAAGTTTTATGACCCTCAACATTCCCTTCTGACTGCGATTACACATGTGATAAGTTATTCATTTCACACCCCAGGCTGATTCTTTGTGTTGTATCGAGGCAACAAATTGTATTCTGTCAATGTAACAATCTTTGATTTACTGCAGAGAGCCAGAGGCGACATGCAGGATGAGGCGTTTACTGACCACCATTCTGGAATTGGAGCAGCTCTGCTTCTTTCTACTAACTTTCGGACAAGCGTAATTTTAAATGTACAAACCCCGTTTCCATGTGAGTTGGGATATTGTGTTAGATGTAAATATAAACGGAATACAATGATTTGCAAATCCTTTTCAAACCATATTCAGTTGAATGCACTACAAAGACAAGATATTTGATGTTCAAACCCATAAACTTTGTTTTTTTTTTGCAAATAATAACTAACTTAGAATTTAATGGCTGCAACACGTGCCAAAGTAGTTGGGAAAGGGCATGTTCACCACTGTGTTACATCACCTTTTCTTTTAAAAACACTCAATAAACGTTTGGGAACTGAGGAAAGTAATTGTTGAAGCTTTGAAAGTGAAATTCTTTCCCATTCTTGTCTTATGTAGAGCGTCAGTCATTCAACAGTCCGGGGTCTCCGCTGTCGTATTTTACGCTTCATAATGTGCCGCACATTTTCCATGGGAGACAGGTCTTGACTGCAGGCGGGCCAGGAAAGTACCCGCACTCTTTTACTACAAAACCACGCTGTTGTAACACGTGTCTTGGCATTGTCTTGCTGAAATAAGCAGGGGCGTCCATGATAACGTTGCTTGGATGACAACATATGTTGCTCCAAAACCTGTATGGACATTTCAGCATTAATGGTGCCTTCACAGATGTGTAAGTTACCCATGCCTTGGGCACTAATACACCCCCATACCATCACAGATGCTGGCTTTTGAACTTCGCGCCTATAACAATCCGGATGGTTATTTTCCTCTTTGTTCCGGAGGACATCACAACCACAGTTTCTAGATATAATTTGAAATGTGGACTCGTCAGACCACAGAACACCTTTCCACTTTGGATCAGTCCATCTTAGGTGAGCCCGGGCCCAGCGACCCCAGCGACGTTCCTTGGTGTTGTTGATAAATGGGTTTTGCTTTGCTTAGCACAGTTTTAACTTGCATTTACAGATGTAGCGACCAACTGTAGTTACTGACAGTGGTTTTATGAAGTGTTCCTGAGCCCATGTGGTGATATCCTTTACACACTGATGTCTGTTTTTGATGCGATATCGCCTGAGGGATCAACGGTCCGTAATATCATCGCTTAAGTGCAGTGATTTCTCCAGACTCTGAAACTTTTGATGATTTTACGGACCGTAGATGGTAAAATCCCTAAATTCCTTGCAATAGCTCGTTGAGAAATGTTGTTCTAAAACTGTTCGGCAATTTGCTTACAAAGTGGTGACCCTCACCCCATCCTTGTTTGTGAATTACTTAGCATTTCATGGAAGCTGCTTTTATACCCAATCATGTCACCCACCTGTTCCCAATTAGCCTGCACACCTGTGGGATGTTCCAAATAAGTGTTTGATGAGTGTATTTATTGCCACCTTTCCCAACTTCTTTGTCTTGTGTTGCTGGCATCAAATTCTAAAGTTAATTATTATTTGCACAACATTTTTTTTTGTCAGTTTGAACATCAAATATGTTGTCTTTGTAGCATATTCAACTGAATATGGGTTGAAAATGATTTGCAAATCATTGTATTCTGTTTATATTTACATATTCTGTTTATATTTACATCTAACACAATTTCCCAACTCATATGGAAACGGGGTTTGCAAGAAATAGCGTTGAATTATCATTAATGGGTGTTGGAAACGATGACAAGTGTGGTTCTTCCCACAAATGAAGTGTGCAAATGCCCATCTCCCTGACACTTCCTCACAGAAATGTGATGGTTTTGGCAAGCACGAGATGACGAAGAGGCCTTTCAAGCTGTGGGGTCATCACGCATCAAGAGGAAGTAGAAGCGAAACCAACATGTTAAAGCCTTGCAAACACACATGACGCACATTCTCATGCTGGGTTTCCACATAAAGATCACAAGTCATTTGTCAGGCGCCAACGTCGATGATGTGGAAAAACAAAAAAAAATGATGCTTCCCGTTTTTAAGAAACATTTGGATTAAAATAAAGGATGGACACTTAAAATGCTACTTGAAAAATAAATTATATATATATATATACTGTATATATATATATATCTATATCCGATTGTAGCTGAGATAGGCGCCAGCGCCCCCCGCGACCCCGAAAAGGAATAAGCGGTAGAAAATGGATGGATGGATATATACAGTGTTTCCCACAGGTCAGGCATCTATTTGTGGTGGTGTGGTCGGCAAGCGGGGGGGGTGGGGTGTCGATTACCAAGAAGAACGCGGAGTTGGAATATAATTACAACACTTTATGTACATATTTATATACATATTTATATAATATTTACATATTTATATAATATGTAACTACAAGCTCCATTCACAGACAGAGTCCCATTGCTTTTATGAGCGGTCGAGCGAATCAAAAGAAAAAAAAATATATATATATATATATATATATATATATATATATACAGTGTTTATATTTTTATAAATTTTTTCTTTTTTTTATTAATTTTTTGTCGCGACCGTAATTCTTTCGTGGCGGGCCGCCACAAATAAATGAATGTAATCGGGACGGCGTGGCGCAGTGGGAGAGTGGTCGTGCGCAACCCGAGGGTCACTGGTTCAAATCCCACCTGGTATCAACCTCGTCACGTCCGTTGTGTCCTGAGCAAGACACTTCACCCTTGCTCCTGATGGGTGCTGGTTGGCGCCTTGCATGGCAGCTCCCTCCATCAGTGTGTGAATGTGTGTGTGAATGGGTAAATGTGGAAGTAGTGTCAAAGCGCTTTGAGTACCTTGAAGGTAGAAAAGCGCTATACAAGTACAACCCATTTAATGTGTGGGAAACGCTGATATATATATAAATTAGGGGTGGGCAAATTAATGCGTTAATTACGAGTTAACTCATCAATCTATTAACGCTGACAATTATTTTATCGCACATTTGCGTATGTTGTTTACATGCTTTTATTTTGTTGACGCCTTTTCTTAACAAGATGGCGTCGCCCGGCGTGCAGGGGCTCTTGGTAAAGATGGAACATTTGGCAAAAATACCGGATAATTTTGCAAATTTCCTGGCTGGCTTACAGCGTGGTCACTCCGGGATCACTTACGACCGCCAGACAATTCTGGATGTGGATAGATCGGGCCGTTTTGGACTGAATGAGGCGTGCTTGCTAGACCGGCTAGCTAGCATGGGAATACTTTGCCAGCTACATCCAGCGGCCTGTGAAGCAGCGGAGTATATGTGTTGTCTGTCTATTTATGAATAATGCAGACCAGGAGTGTTGGCTGAGTTCTTAACGTTTGCTTTCAGAGCGTGCATATCACAACATACAAGATGCCGTCATGGCGACACAACCTATACCGGGCTACCGCGTCACTCCTGTTGCATGCTGGGTAGGGTAGTTCTTTTTTTCCCTGGCTCATAACATCACAATATAGTACCATGTATATGATGCCTTCAGTTTATCAAAGCACCAAGCAAACAATCGGAAAATTCCCATCATATCAATTCCTAGATATGGTCATAATTATTTTAAGTGCACTACGCAGAATAAACACAACATTATTAATATTGCTACTACGGATAATTTGATCCAAAATTCCCTAAAACAGCCCACTACCTATAATATCGTTTTTTTAAACATAAAATCCCTGATAAAAAAAAATGTTCCTGCTGTTAGCTCAGAAATTGCCTGTTCAGATGTTATGATTGTGGCTCAGAGATTTGTATGTAGATTATATTTATTTTCCATAACAAACAGGATAACTTAAATACCCTGGCAGTGGCAATAAGCTTAAATGTTTGTATTTACATTTTTTGAGTTGATTTTCATCAAATGTGCTATTTAACTGCTACTGTTTAACAAGGACTGATTTAAATTGTGTTTGCACAACACATTTTTTGGCGCTTTTGTTCATGTGGGAGAATATTCCAATAAAGGTGCACTACACACTACTTTTGAATTCATTATTGGGCTTTGCGTATACAATGCAGTTAATCGCGATTAATCGGAGAAATAGTGCGATTAACTTCGATTAAAATGTTTAATCGTTGCCCAGCCCTAATATAAATATATGTATATATATATATATATATATATATATATATATATAATATTTATATATACTGTATATACCTTTGTATATATATTTATGTATGTATATACTGTAAATACCATATATATACTGTATGTATATATATATGTATATACACATATGCATATATATATATGTGTATGTATAGATACTATGTATAAATAATGTTCGTCCTTCCTTTTCGAAGATGACCAGGTGACTTCACGTTGATTTGTGTGTGTGAAGATGGCTGATGAGGCCAATCCTAGCACGGAATGACCGGCTGCATTGAGGGCAGGTTATGGCTGGGGGTGTGCTGGCTGAGAGGGAGGAACAGTCCCTGGTCTTGCGGAACTGTCGCTTCTGTTCGGCTTCATGGATGCGTTTCTCCTCAAAGTCTGCTACACCATGCAAGACTGCCGAGCCCCAGTTTGAACGGTGTTGGGCATCGGCTTCCCAGGTCTCTGGGTCCAGACCACAGCCCTTGAGACTGGTCTTTAGGGTGTGCTTAAAGCGTTTCCGCTGTCCGCCGCGTGAGCGCTTTCCATGGTGCAATTCACCGTACAGAAGCATTTTTGGTAGGCGTTCGTCTGACATACGGCAGCTGGGAACATTTGAGGATGGCATAGATGCTCTCCATCTCTGCCCTGTGGAGGACCTCAGTGTCTGGGATCTTGTCCTGACACCTGATGTTGAGCAGCCTCCTGAGGGATCTCATGTGGAAGGCGTTGAGTTGAGTTTAGGATTTTTAAACACATATACCTTTTTACCTTTTAAATTCCTTCCTCCTCTTTCCTGACAATTTAAATCAATGTTCAAGTATTTTTTTTTATATTGGAAATAATAATAAATACATTTTCATTTAATTCTAAATTTTAGTTTCTGTTTTTCCGACGAAGAATATTTGTGAAATATTTCTTCAAACTTATTATGATTAAAATTAAAAAAATATATTCTGGCAAATCTAGAAAATCTGTAGAATCAAGTTTAAACCGTATTGAATTTCATTTAAAATTTTTGTTCTGGAAAATAGCTTGGTCCAATTTGTTATATATTCTAACAAAGTGCAGATTGGATTTTAACCTATTTAAAACGTGTCATCAAAAGTGTAAAATAAATCTTAATCAGGAAAAATTACTAATGATGTTCCATAAATTATTTTTATCATTTTTTCAAAAAGTTTCGATTTAGCTAGTTTTTGTCTTAATTTTTTTCGGTTGAATTTTAAAGAGTCGAAATTGAAGATAAACTATGTCTCAAAATGTTATTTTCATTTTTTTCGTGTATTCTCTTTTAAACCGTTCAATTAAGTGTTTTTTTCATCATTTATTCTCTACAAAAAACCTTCCGTAAAAGGAAAAAAATGTACGACGGAATGACGGACATAAATACCCATTTTTTATATATATAGATTTATTCATTAAAGGTCAATTGAGCTATTTCTGGCAATTTATTTAAGTGTGTATCAAACTGGTAGCCCTTCACATTAATCAGTACCCAAGAAGTAGCTCTTGGTTTCAAAAAGGTTGGTGACCCCTGGTATAGACAGTCAAAAATAATCATATCCGAAATATGGTCTCTTCAGCAATATCCTTTTATAATTGTATAGCTGCTGGATGACTTAAGGGGCAATTAAAAATTAATTGTGGTATTGTGTCTGCTTTTTTTTTTTTTTACTACTTTAGATTTTTCATATAATGTAGAATAACATTTCTTAACCCATTGTTGGGCCGCGAGCATGCCCTAAAAGTGCCGCCAAAAATGTACTTTTTCTCAGTTGTGGTCCGTATGGGCCGCAGCGGTTCTCAGTTGTAATACATTCTTACACCACTTGTGACGGTTATTACAATGTCAAACAAATAAAAGAAGTCTGGAGTGAAAGTCGTAGAGAAGTTTCTTAAGCGCAAAAAATACGACTAAAGTGGTGAGTCTGTATATTCATTTGCACTTTATTTCAGTGGTTCTAAAAGTACCCCTGGGGGTACTTGAAGGTATGCCAAGGGGTACGTGAGATTTTTCAAAAATATTCTAAAAATCAAAAGAATTCAAAACTCCTTTATGAATATATTTGTTGAATAATACTTCAACAAAATATGAATGTTAGTTGATAAACTGTGAAAAGAAATGCAACAATGCAATATTCAGTGTTGACAGCTAGATTTTTTTGTGGACATATTCCATAAATATTGATGTTAAAGATTCCTTTTTTTGTGAAGAAATGTTTAGAATTAATTTCATGAATCCAGATGGATCTCTATTACAATCCCCAAAGAGGGCACTTTAAGTTGATGATTACGTATGTGTAAAAATATTTATTTAAAATTGAATCACTTGTTTATTTTTCAACAAGTTTATAGTTATTTTTATATCTTTTTTCCAAATAGTTCAAGAAAGACCACTGCAAATGAGCAATATTTTGCACTGTTATACAATTTAATAAATCAGAAACTGATGACATAGTGCTGTATTTGACTTCTTTATCTCTTTTTTTTCAACCTGAAATGCTTTACTCTGATTAGGGGGTACTTGAATTAAAAAAATGTTCACAGGGGGTACATCACTGAAAAAAAGTTGAGAAACACAGCTTTATTTTATTGACAATTTAGTTAAGAAACATATTCATTATTCATTTTTTGTACAAAATAATTGAATGTACATTTCTTCATTGTCAGTTAGTCATGAGACTAACTGACAGTATTTACTATATTTGATTAGTGTTTATTTTTTTAATCAGCCTGACCTGAGCCTAAGGATTATGTGTTGAATAAATAATATTTCTGATAAACACATGGTTTCATATCATTCGGCAAGGTTGGAAACTTTAAGTAGGATAGATAGAATTATTGAGTATGATTAAAATCAAGCGTAAACTTACGAATTCAGTGTATTGGAAAAGTTGGCCCTGAGGTCAAAACGGTTAAGAACCCCTGTTGTCGAAAATATATTAATAACATCTACTCTGTGGAAACAACTTCAAGCACACTAAAAAGCATTTCCATTGTAGTTTCACTGCAGGGCTACTTCTAAAACAGTAAATAAACAAGTAAATTAGTAATCCAACCATTTTATACAGTTTGTTCCTCATAAATTTGACATAATAATACAATGGCAAATGACAAAATATGTCACTGCAGGGAATCTCAGACTCTGGTACGTGGGATCCATTCAGCGCAGGGGTGCCCACACTTTTTCTGCAGGCGAGCTACTTTTCAATTGACCAACTCGAGGGGATCTACCTCATTTATATATATCATTTATATTTATTTATTTATGAAAGAGACATTTTTGTAAACAAGTTAAACGTGTTTAATGATAATACAAGCATGTGTAACACATATAGATGTCTTTCTTTCACAAAGACAAGAATATAAGTTGGTGTATTACCTGATTCTGATGACTTGCATTGATTGGAATCAGACAGTAATGATGATAACGCCCACATTTTCAAATGGAGGAGAAAAAAAGTGGTCCTTTCTGTACAATACCACATGAAAGTGGTTGGTTTTTGGCATCTAATTCATCCAGCTTCCATACACTTTACAAGAAAAACATTGGCGGCAAATTCCGTAGCTTGCTTGATTGACATTCACGGCACCCGAGGGTCTTGTGAGATGACGCTGGCTGCTGCCAGTTCATTATTATGAAAAAATGACAGAGAGGAAGGCCAGAAACACTTTTTATTTCAACAGACTTTCGCGCCGTCCCTTCCGTCAAAACTCTAAAGGCCGACTGCACATTTCCCATCTTCACAATAAAAGCCCTGCTTCATGCTGCCTGCGCTAACAAAATAAGAGTCTCGGAAAGCTGGCGTGCACAAGTGATGTGCACGCCAGCTTTCTGAGGGATCACTTGTGCACGCCAGTTTCCCGAGACTCTGTATTTAGTTAGCGCAGGCAGCATGAAGCAGGGCTTTTATTGTGAAGATAGGAAATGTGCAGTCGGCCTTTAGAGTTTTGACGGAAGGTACAGCGCGAGAGTCTGTTGAAATAAAAAGTGTTTCTCGCCTTCCTCTCGGTCATATTTTCATAATAATGATCTTGCAGCAGCCAGCGTCATCTCACAAGACCCTCCGGTACCGTGAATGTCATTTAAGTGACGTCTTGGTGAAGATTGATGATCACTCATTTTTAGGTCTATTTTTTTTAAAAGCCTGGCTGGAGATCGACTGACAGACCCCCCGCGATCGACTGGTAGCTCGCGATCGACGTAATGGGCACCCCTGATTTAGCGGTACGCCAAAGAATCACTTGATTAGAGTCCAATGTTTTATTTTCCTATATTCAAACACATTGTTACTGTTAAAACTGTGTATAAGGATACAGTGCCCCAAAATATTAAATATACCGTATTTCCTCGAATTGCCACCGGGGCGCTAATTAATTTAAAACCTCTTCTCACTCCAGCACTTACCAAAGGCATGCAGTAAATTTAGGCCTGCGCTTATAAATTTGAGTGTGATGTAAGGATACCATCATGTAAAGCACATTTAATTAAAAAAAAGGTTATTATGGTCTTACCTTTACTTATAAATGAAGTCCATGCGCAGCTCCTTCATATTAAAAGCATCGATAACTTGTTTATAGAAGTCTTCCTTATCTTTCTTCAGTTTTAAAAGTCTCTCTGTCCCCAATGGAGATCTTCCTTTATTACCTCCTGCTTCCATTGAAAGTTCAGTTTAGAAAACTGTTTTATTTTAGATATGTAATCCTCCATGTTAAAAGTGCAAGCGAGAGGAAAAAAATGATCGCTGCTCACTCTTGCTGCTTGTTGTCACTTCTTCTGCAGCCGAGTAGTCGCAAGAAGGATCACTAGCGCCCTCTACCACCAGGAGGCGGGAGTCATTTAATGACTCATATTTGACACACGCAGCTACGGTATATTAATAAAACATACTGTTCTTTTTAGCATATTCAATAGCTTGGACCTTAAATCCTACTGAATAGCTCTTAATCTTCTTCCCTTTATGCGATTTCAAATTATTGAAATCAGCCTCCTCCAGTTTGAAAATGATAACAGGTGAAGTGTCACTCGTGACATGACTAGTTTGACCCGGCGGAAATTCTAGACATGCGCTAATAAAAATAATATTTTGCGAAACGAGCTGGCGGTAATGCTAAGCATGCGCTAATTATTTTGCGAAACAAGCTTGACCCGGCAGTAATTCTAGGCAGGCACATACTATTTACCCGGCGGCAATTCAAGGAAATACGGTACTTGTTAAATCAAACTTTTCCCTTTTTTTTTATGAATACTTAGACCTACTACTACTGTTTTTTGGGGGTTTTTTTTAGTCTTCAGTATAGTTTTGTGGTCCCTTTTATTTCAAAAGTAACCGAAATACATTTGGTAGCAAAATATTTGTATGTGGTGAACCTTACATAATAGCCAACACTCGGAGATTGCTGCAGGAATTTAGTATTTAAAGGCCTACTGAAATGAGATTTTCTTATTTAAACGCGGATAGCAGGTCCATTCTATGTGTAATACTTGATCATTTCGCGATATTGTCATATTTTTGCTGAAAGGATTTAGTAGAGAACATCCACGATAAAGTTTGCAACTTTTGGTCGCTAATAAAAAAGCCTTGCCTGTACCGGAAGTAGCAGACGATGACGTCACCCGTGTGTCACATTGTTTATAATTGGAGCCTCCAACAAAAAGAGCTATTTGGACCGAGAAAACGACAATTTCCCCATTAATTTGAGCAAGGATGAAAGATTCGTGGCTGAGGATATTGATAGCGAAGGACTAGAAAAAAAAATAAAAAAAATTAAGTTATGTCAGAACTATGACATGGATTGGTTTTGCTCCTTTGACGCAGAGGGATTACAGGACGAGCCAGGCATGAATTCAGGTACATGATGATAATATATTAATACACTAAATACAAAAATAATCAAAACAAAGGGCGCTCACAAGGAGGTATATTACTATAGTACAAAATACAAACAGGAAACAAAAACACTTGCACTATGGCATGAATGAACTATGAACATAAACAGCAAGATGGCATGACTATAAACAACTAAAACAAAACAATTACTGTGACAAGAAAAACAGGAGGCAAGAATAGCAAGGTGGGCACTATGAATTTGAACTATGGATTGAACTTTCACAGTATCATGTTAGACCCGCTCGACACCCATTGCTTTCGGTCCCCTAGAGAGGGGGGGTTGCCCACATCTGAGGTCCTCTCCAAGGTTTCTCATAGTCAGCATTGTCACTGGCGTCCCACTGGGTGTGAATTCTCCCTGCCCACTGGGTGTGAGTTTTTCTTGCCCTTATGTGGGAGAATTCACACCCAGTGGGACGCCAGTGACAATTATGACTATGAGAAACCTTGGAGAGGACCTCAAATGTGGGCAACCCCCCCCCCCTATAGGTGACCAGTTTTATTGTTGTTAATGTTTTTTGTTTGTTCATTTTAGGCCCTTCTTTTAAAAAACTGCTGTGAATGTTGTCCGTCTATCTGTGTTGGCCCTGAGATGAGGTGGCGACTTGTCCAGGGTGTACCCCGCCTTCCGCCCGATTGTAGCTGAGATAGGCGCCAGCGCCCCCCGCGACCCCGAAAGGGAATAGGCGGTAGAAAATGGATGGATGGACGGATAGATCTGAAGTTGATCTTGAGACCATTGTGTTAAAAGTAAACAGTAAAAAAATTTATAATTTATTTTCTAACACTTTAATGAGTAGGAACCTTTTGGATCCCCAATAATTTTAGTGTGATTTGTTTTTTTTTTTAATGTCATTGCTCAAAAAATAATAATTCATTAAAATCAATGGTGTTATGAGTTATTGACTTTTTAATGCTCCAATTATTATAAAATCTCAAATATTCCACTTAAAAAAATTGTTAAGTGAAAATATTGCATAATTTGTGATTTTTTCCATGAAAAACATGTGACAAAAAGAGCATACAACTTAAATCTTTAAAATCATCAAATTGACAGATGTACCTAATCTTGATCTGGAGATTTAAAACATGAATAATAATTTAAAAAAATAATACTCATAGTCAGCATTGTCACTGGCGTCCCACTGGATGTGAATTCTCCCTGCCCACTGGGTGTGAGTTTTCCTTGCCCTTTTGTGGGTTCTTCCGAGGATGTTGTACTCGTAATGATTTGTGCAGTCCTTTGAGATATTTGTGATTTGGGGCTATATAAATAAACATTGATTGATTGATGGAGAATGAGTAGCATATGTAGGCAATGCAATAGCAGGCATGAAGGCAGAAAGCAAATAGCAAAGTTCCCAGGACGAGGACAGAAACAAAATGGTATAGATAGCAGCTATGGTGATTATAAACAGGTGTGGGACTGAGGGCTGGGCGTGACTTGGAGACCAGGTGGAAACTAATGGGTTACTATGGAAACAAACAAAACCAGGAAGTGTAAAACGAGAAACAAGAGTCCAAAAACAAAACAAATATGATCAAATAAAACTGAATTACAGGCATGATAACTTAAAAAAAAAAGGCGATTGCATTGTGAGCGATTCAGATGTTTTTAGACACATTTACTAGGATAATTCTGGGGAATCCCTTATCTTTCTATTGTGTTGCTAGTGTTTTAGTGAGTTAAATAGTACCTGATAGTCGGAGGGGTAATAATAATAATAATAATAATAATGGATTAGATTTATATCGCGCTTTTCTATTGTTATATACTCAAAGCGCTCACAGAGAAGTGGGAACCCATCATTCATTCACACCTGGTGGTGGTAAGCTACATCTGTAGCCACAGCTGCCCTGGGGTAGACTGATGGAAGCGTGGCTGCCAGTTTGCGCCTACGGCCCCTCCGACCACCACCATTCATTCATTCATCATTCATTCACCGGTGTGAGCGGCACCGGGGGCAAAGGGTGAAGTGTCCTGCCCAAGGACACAACGGCAGCGACTTTGATGTCCATAGGTGGGAAGCGAACCTGCAACCCTCAGGTTTCTGGCACGGCTGCTCTACCCACTACGCCATGACGCCCCGGGGTGTGTCCACCTGTGTGTTGACGCCAGTCTCTGAGGGAATCAGTCACGGCAGCAGCAGTACGACAGAAGCTCTGCTGATCTCCGGTAAGAGGCGACTTATTACCACAATTTTCTCACCAAAAACTGCCGGTCGACATGTAGTCGTGATCCGTGTTCGCTTGACCGCTCTGATCCATAGTAAAGCTTCACCTCCGGGAATTTTAAACAAGGAAACACCGTGTGTTTGTGTGGCTAAAGGTTAAAACTTCCCACCTCCATCTTTCTTCTTTGACGTCTCCATTATTAATTGAACAAATTGCAAAAGATTCAGCAACACAAATGTCCAAAATACTGTGTAATTATGCAATGAGAAGAGACGACTTTTAGCCGCGAGTGGTGCTGGGCTAACATGTCCCCTCCAACTCGAGACGTCCCGCGCATGCGTCATCATTCCGCGATGTTTTCAAAAAGAAACTCCGCAGGAAATTTAAAATTGTAATTTGGTAAACTAAACCGGCCATATTGGCATGTGTTGCAATGTTAATATTTCATCATTGATATATAAACTATCAGACCGCGTGGTCGGTAGTAGTGGGTCTCAGTAGGCCTTTAAAGTCCGCAGACAATTGTTCGTAAATATAAAGTGCATGGCACAGTTTTGTCACTGCCACGATCAGGAAGAAAACGCAAGCAATCACCTGCTGCTGAGAGAAAATTGGTCAGGATGATCAAGAGTCAACAGAGAACCATCATTGATATATAAACTACAATATATAAAATACGCCGGATAGTCCAACCTCGGATTCAGGAGGAACAGTGTGGTTTTCGTCCTGCTCGTGGAACTGTGGACCAGCTCTATACTCTCGGCAGGGTTCTTGAGGGTGCATGGGAGTTTGCCCAACCAGTCTACATGTGCTTTGTGGACTTGGAGAAGGCATTCGACCGTGTCCCTCGGGAAGTCCTGTGGGGAGTGCTCAGAGAGTATGGGGTATCGGACTGTCTTATTGTGGCGGTCCGTTCCCTGTATGATCAGTGTCAGAGCTTGGTCCGCATTGCCGGCAGTAAGTCGGACACATTTCCAGTGAGGGTTGGAGTCCGCCAAGGCTGTCCTTTGTCACCCATTCTGTTCATAACTTTTATGGACAGAATTTCTAGGCGCAGTCAAGGCGTTGAGGGGTTCCGGTTTGGTGACCGCAGGATTAGGTCTCTGCTTTTTGCAGATGATGTGGTCCTGATGGCTTCATCTGACCTGGATCTTCAGCTCTCGCTGGATCGGTTCGCAGCCGAGTGTGAAGCGACCGGAATGAGAATCAGCACCTCCAAGTCCGAGTCCATGGTTCTCCCCCGGAAAAGGGTGGAATGCCATCTCCGGGTTGGGGAGGAGACCCTGCCCCAAGTGGAGGAGTTCAAGTACCTAGGAGTCTTGTTCACGAGTGAGGGAAGAGTGGATCGTGAGATCGGTGCGGCGTCTTCAGTAAAGCGGACGTTGTATCGATCCGTTGTGGTGAAGAAGGAGCTGAGCCGGAAGGCAAAGCTCTCAATTTACCGGTCGATCTACGTTCCCATCCTCACCTATGGTCATGAGCTTTGGGTCATGACCGAAAGGATAAGATCACGGGTACAAGCGGCCGAAATGAGTTTCCTCCGCCGTGTGGCGGGTCTCTCCCTTAGAGATAGGGTGAGAAGCTCTGCCATCCGGGAGGAACTCAAAGTAAAGCCGCTGCTCCTCCACATGGAGAGGAGCCAGATGAGGTGGTTCGGGCATCTGGTCAGGATGGGCACGTCCAACCGGTAGGAGGCCACGGGGAAGACCCAGGACACGTTGGGAAGACTATGTCTCCCGGCTGGCCTGGGAACGCCATGGGATCCCCCGGGAAGAGCTAGACGAAGTGGTTGGGGAGAGGGAAGTCTGGGTTTCCCTGCTTAGGCTGCTGTCCCCGCGACCCGACCTCAGATGAGCGGAAGAAGATGGATGAATGGATGGATATATAAACTATCAGACCGCGTGGTCGGTAGTAGTGGGTTTCAGTAGGCCTTTAAAGTAATGACTGGAATAATCGTATTCTTATTTTGTTTGACGTTTTTTTTTCACGAGTTGTTACTCAAGTCGTAAACGTCATTCAGACGTTAGACTCAAACATTGATTGAGAAAAGCTCTCGACACCCTGCAGGCTTGTACTTTGTGTTTCATTTATCCACAGTGGAGCAATAAAAGTATTGGACTCCTCTTAAAAACCATTGAGGAAGTTCCTCCAGGATAAACTTCCATTAAATATGTCATTCTCTCCCCTAATAAACCACACCCTCGTCTGGTGGAACGTCTCCGGCTGTCTACGACCGCCGTCTTAAAGGGCAAACTCTTCCTCGTGCATATTAGGGCAAACAATGAAATAAGCTTCCCCGTTGCTACTCCCGCCACCGAACGTGACCTGTAAATCTTCTGGGATATTGTTATTACAGCTGAATCAAAGCAGCAGTGGCACAGACGGGAAAGGAAAGCCAAGAGGGAGGGAACAGACAGACAGGCAGGCAAGCAGGCAAGCAGGCCCCAGGCTATGAACCGCAGACGGGAACTTTAAACAGATATGTCTCCATCAAGCGGTCAGGCATCCTCTTATTAAGAGAGCCTGGATTTCCCCCTTATCTTCAAGCAGGCTGCGTTTTAAGCACGAAGGATGAGTCAGTTGGCACGAGTCCGCCCGGTGCCAAAACCATTCTTGACCCGAAGCCAAGACAGCAATAAGGATCCAGATGTTACAGGACGTGGTGCTGATTGACTCACTTATTCACGCAACAAACCTGCAGGCTTCGCAATCAAAATGTTTAATTTGTACAATATGCGGAGCGCCGCCTGCAAATGAGTAGCGCTTGAGGACATTTTCCATCCATACATGGTGATGTTATCTTAAAAGTCTCCCCGTAACTTGATTCTAAGTCGAAGGTCCCATTTTGGACATTTTTTGCAACAATTTTGAATAGCGGCCCCGTAATAGGGTTTTTGTTACATTGCCATCCATTTCCTACCGCTTATTCCCTTTCGGGGTCGCGGGGGGCGCTGGCGCCTATCTCAGCTACAATCGGGCGGAAGGCGGGGTACACCCTGGACAAGTCGCCACCTCATCGCAGGGCCAACACAGATAGACAGACAACATTCACACTCACATTCACACACTAGGGCCAATTTAGTGTTGCCAATCAACCTATCCCCAGGTGCATGTCTTTGGAAGTGGGAGGAAGCCAGAGTACCCGGATGGAACCCACGCAGTCACGGGGAGAACATGCAAACTCCACACAGAAAGATCCCGAGCCTGGATTTGAACCCAGGACTGCAGGACCTTTGTATTTTTGTTACATTGATTTAGTGTAAATAAAAGACTCATGGCTACTGGTCTGTGGCTTTACTGCTAATGCTAACCAGTGTTTGCGCTGCTGACCTGTCTCTGCTCGAGATGGTCCCCTGCTGGCCCCACTATGGACCAATGAATGGACCTGCGTTTTGGTGGTTCTCGGTTGACTCTCGATCATCCTGACCAAGTTTCTCTCAGCAGCAGGTGATTGCTTGCGTTTTCTTCCTGATCGTGGCAGTGACAAAACTGTGCCATGCACTTTATATTTACGAACAATTGTCTGCGGACCTTAAAGTCCTACTGAGACCCACTACTACCGACCACGCGGTCTGATAGTTTATATATCAATGATGAAATATTAACATTGCAACACATGCCAATACGGCCTTTTTAGTTTACTAAATTACAATTTTAAATTTCCCGCGGACTTTCTTGTTGAAAACGTCGCAGAATGATGACGCGCGTTTGTGACGTTATTGGTTGGAGGGGACATATTAGCCCAGCACCACTCACGGCTAAAAGTCATCTCTTTTCATCGCATTAATTACAGAGTGGGCTTCATGGTGGCAGAGGGGTTAGTGCGTCTGCCTCACAATACGAAGTTCCTGCAGTCCTGGGTTCAAATCCAGGCTCGGGATCTTTCTGTGTGGAGTTTGCATGTTCTCCCCGTGAATGCGTGGGTTCCCTCCGGGTACTCCGGCTTCCTCCCACTTCCAAAGACATGCACCTGGGGATAGGTTGATTGGCAACACTAAATTGGCCCTAGTGTGTGAATGTGAGTGTGAATGTTGTCTGTCTGTCTGTGTTGGCCCTGTGATGAGGTGGCAACTTGTCCAGGGTGTACCCCGCCTTACGCCCGATTGTAGCTGAGATAGGTGCCAGCGCCCCCCGCGACCCCAAAAGGGAATAAGCGGTAGAAAATGGATGGATAATTACAGAGTAATTTGGACATCTGTGTTGCTGAATTTTTTGCAATTTGTTCAATTAAAAATGGAGACTATAAATAAGAATGCTGTTGGTGGAAAGCGGTAGATTGCAGCGCTAGACGAAGTGGCTGGGGAGAGGGAAGGCTGGGCTTCCCTGCTTAGGTTGTTAACCCCGCAACCCGACCTTGGATAAGCGGAAGATGATGGATGGATGGATGGCAACGTCACACAGAAAACATGTAGGCTTAGTACACACTCCTACTTCTACTACTAGGAGGAAATAATGAACAACAAATCAATGATTGATGTTAAAAGCTATTGATCCTACAATTCCTCGTTTGTGGACAAAGCCATTGAAAAGAATCAACAGAGCTGCCGCTGCTAAGCATTAAAAAAACACAGCTAAGCTAAAAGGCTGCTCCGTCATTTGACTCCAGGCGCACTCTGCTCTCATAAAACGTCGATATTTAAAGTTTTTTAAATTATCTCATTGATTACTTTCCCCAGTAGTATAATTTTATTTATTAAGAGTAATTACCTGAGTGATTCAGTTCATTTTTTTTTAATAAAGCAACATGTAACTACCGTATTTTTCGGACTATAAGTCGCCGTTTTTTTCATAGTCTGGCCGGGGGTGCGACTTATACTCAGGAGCGATTTATTGTTATGGGAGACACACTGCATCCTATTTGTAAGATAAGAGTTAAGCCAAGACAGGGCCAAGTCTGACATACCAATTCGTGTTTTGATACGTTCTAATAAAATATTATGATCGACTGTATCGAAAGCAGCGCTAAGATCGAGGAGCAGCAACATAGATGACGCATTAGAATCCATCGTTAGCAATAGATCATTAGTCATTTTTGCGAGGGCTATCTCCGTGGAGTGATTTGCCCTGAAACCGGATTGAAAGGTTTCACATAGATTGTTAGACGCTAAGTGTTCATTTAACCGCTCCGCAACAATTTTTTCGAGGATTTTTGAAATAAAGGGAAGGTGAGACACCGGTCGGTAGTTTACCATGAGGTTAGGTCTTTTAAGAAGAGGATGAATAACCGCTTTTTTAAAGGACTCCGGCTTATTAGTGATTCCTAAAGCCCAAAAAAAGTCTGCGGGCTATAGAGCGTTTTCCGTTCGGGCTCCAGTACTCTGGAATGCCCTCCCGGTAAAAGTTCGAGATGCTACCTCAGTAGAAGCATTTAAGTCTCACCTTAAAACTCATTTGTATACTCTAGCCTTTAAATATACTCCCTTTTTAGACCAGTTGATCTGCCGTTTCTTTTCTTTTTCTTCTATGTCCCACTCTCCCTTGTGGAGGGGGTCCGGTCCGATCCGGTGGCCATGTACTGCTCGCCTGTGTATCGGCTGGGGACATCTCTGCGCTGCTGATCCGCCTCCGCTTGGGATGGTTTCCTGCTTGCTCCGCTGTGAACGGGACTCTCGCTGCTGTGTTGGATCCGCTTTGGACTGGACTCTCGCGACTGTGTTGGATCCATTATGGATTGAACTTTCACAGTATCATGTTAGACCCGCTCGACATCCATTGCTTTCCTCCTCTCCAAGGTTCTCATAGTCATCATTGTCACCGACGTCCCACTGGGTGTGAGTTTTCCTTGCCCTTATGTGGGCCTACCGAGGATGTCGTAGTGGTTTGTGCAACCCTTTGAGACACTAGTGATTTAGGGCTATATAAGTAAACATTGATTGATTGATTGATTGATGTGTGAAATTATTAACACGTTACCGTAAAATATCAAATAATATTATTTAGCTCACCTTCTCAGTTGGTTATTTATGCCTCATATAACGTACACTTATCCAGCCTGTTGTTCACTATTCTTTATTTATTTTAAATTGCCTTTCAAATGTCTATTCTTGGTGTCGGCTTTTATCAAATAAATTTCCACCAAAAATGCGACTTATACTCCAGTGCGACGATCATGTTTTTTTCCTTCTTTATTATTCATTTTTGGCAGGTGTGACTTATACTCCGAGAAATACGGTATGAGTAATTACTTTTTGCGTGAATAAACGCGTGTAAAATGTCAATTATTAAATCATTGGGCGCTTCAAATGAATTGTTATAATATTTTATTTTTTATAATGTATTTCTAGCCCCTTCCTGCTCTGTTACTGAAAACAATAAAGTGGCAAATTTACCCCAATAATTTGCGTTCGCCCCAAAGTGGTGTGTAGTGTTCATGCTGGGCTGGTAAACCATCCCACCGGGCCTGAATTCCGGCCGGTGCAAATTTGTTAAGTTAGTGAAGTGAATTGTGAAGTGAATTATATTTATATAGCGCTTTTTCTCTAGTGAGTCAAAGCGCTTTACATAGTGAAACCCAATATCTAAGTTACATTTAAAGTAGTGTGGGTGGCACTGGGAGCAGGTGGGTAAAGTGTCTTGCCCAAGGACACGACGGCAGTGACTAGGATGGCAGAAGGGGGAATCGAACCTGCAACCCTCAAGTTGCTGGCACGGCCACTCTACCAACCGAGCTAAACCAATGTGTACCATTTCTTTCCAACAAATTTGTTTTAATACAAAACATGCATCAAATTGAATACAAGTTTAATTTAAAAAAGTACAAAGCCCGTTTCTTGATGAGTTGGGAAATTGTGTTAGATGTAAATAAAAACAGAATACAATGATTTGCAAATCTTTATCAACCCATATTTAGTTGAATGCACTACAAAGATAAAATATTTAATGTTCAAACTCATAAACTTTATTTTTTTTTTGCAAATAATAATTAACTTAGAACTTCATGGCTGCAACACGTGCCAAAGTAGTTGGGAAAGGGCATGTTCACCACTGTGTTACATCACCTTTTCTTTTAAAAACACTCAATAAACGTTTGGGAACTGAGGAAACTAATTGTTGAAGCTTTGAAAGTGGAATTCTTTCCCATTCTTGTTTTATGTAGAGCTTCAGTCGTTCAACAGACCGGGGTCGTATTTTACGCTTTATAGTGCGCCACACATTTTCCATGATAGACAGGTATGGACTGC
This sequence comes from Nerophis ophidion, assembly GCF_033978795.1. Taxonomy (NCBI): domain Eukaryota; kingdom Metazoa; phylum Chordata; class Actinopteri; order Syngnathiformes; family Syngnathidae; genus Nerophis; species Nerophis ophidion. The sequence continues at coordinate 67,968,447 of NC_084620.1, forward strand.
AGGCGGGCCAGGAAAGTACCCGCACTCTTTTACTACAGAGCCACGCTGTTGTAACACGTGGTTGGCATTGTCTTGCTGAAATAAGCAGGGGCGTCCATGATAAAGTTGCTTGGATGACAACATATGTTGATCCAAAACCTGTATGTACCTTTCAGCATTAATGGTGCCTTCACAGATGTGTAAGTTACCCATGCCTTGGGCACTAATACACCCCCATACCATCACAGATGCTGGCTTTTCAACTTCGCGCCTATAACAATCCGGATGGTTCTTTTCCTCTTCGTTCCGGAGGACACCACGTCCACAGTTTCCAAATATAATTTGAAATGTGGACTCGTCAGACCACAGAACACTTTTCCACTTTGCATCAGTCCATCTTAGATGAGCTCGGGCCCAGCGACGCCAGCGGCGTTCCTTGGTGTTGTTGATAAATGGGTTTGGCTTTGCATAGCAGAGTTTTAACTTGCACTTACAGATGTAGCAACCAGCTGTAGTTACTGACAGTGGTTTTATGAAGTGTTCCTGAGCCCATGTGGGGATATCCTTTACACACTGATGTCAGTTTTTGATGCTGTACCGCCTGAGGGATCAAAGGTCTGTAATATCATTGCTTACGTGCAGTGATTTTCCAGATTCTCTGAACCTTTTGATGATTTTACAGACCGTAAATCAAGGGTGTCAAACTCAAATACAGAGTGGGCCAAAATTTAAAACTGAACAAAGCCGCGGGCCGAGGTTGAACAAATTAACCTTTTAATAGGGACCCAAACAAGTTTTGCATTGAATATTGACCAAGCAAGGCTTATATAACTTTATAGTGACATACAAAATCCAGTTTCAAATAATAATTCAAAAATATCAATGGCATATCAAATAAAACAAAAACACAAATTTAATGCCTTTTTTCGGCGGCAGGTTTGAGTCGGGGCGGGGTTTGGTGGTAGCGGGGGTGTATATTGTAGCGTCCCGGAAGAGTTAGTGCTGCAAGGGGTTCTGAATATTTGTCCGGTTGTGTTACGGTGCGGATGTTCTTCCGAAATGTTTGTCATTCTTGTTTGCTGTGGGTTCGCAGTGTGGCGCATATTTGTAACAGTGTTAACCTTGTTCATACGGCCACCCTCAGTGTGACCTGTATGGCTGTTGACCTTGCATACACTTGTTTGTGCGTATGAGCCGCATATATTATGTGAATGGGCCGGCACGCTGATTTTATGGAAGAAAAGCGGACGTGGCGACATGTCGAGAACGCCAAAAGCAGTGCTTTTACGGCCCACCCCCAATATTATTGTCTGGGCGGAAATCGGGAGAAATTCGGGAGGGGCACTGAACTTCGGGAGTCTTCCGGGAAAATTTGGAGGGTTGACGAGTATGAGTATTAGCGGTGAATGTGGTGTTATGGCGGCGGGCCAGCTCTAATGTTAATTTGATATTGCCTCAAGGGCCAAATGAAATTACACGGCGGGCCAGAGTTTGACACCCATGCTGTAGATGGTAAAATCCCTAAATTGCTTGCAATAGCTCGTTGAGAAATGTTGTTCTAAAACTGTTCGACAATTTGCTTACAAAGTGGTGACCCTCACCCCATCCTTGTTTGTGAATTACTTAGCATTTCATGGAAGCTGCTTTTATAGCCAATCATGGCACCCACCTGTTCCCAATTAGCCTGCACACCTGTGGGATGTTCCAAATAAGTGTTTGATGAGCGTTCCTCAACTTAATCAGTATTTATTCCCACCTTTCCCAACTTCTTTGTCACGTGTTGCTAGCATCAAATTCTAAAACTTCATTGTGACGTTCCCTTCCTCTCCCCCGTGTTCCTCAGGTTTGACAGGACCACACTGCTGCCAGATGCAGAGTTTTACCACAGTTTTATTCTCTCTTTGACAAATCTTAATGTGCAGTTCTCTTGCTTTTCAGCCGTCTGCTTCTTGCTTGTCAGTCCCCCTCTCTTCATGGTCTCCGGCGCTGCCAATAAAGGAACAGGTGATTAGATAACTCTTACCAGCTGAGGTATCCACTCAACTGTTGGCTGCTTCATGCAGGGAACGCGTGGACCACGCCCCTCTCCACATTCATCTTGAATAAAAATGTAGCATTGAAAATTGCATTAGAATAAATAAACTCTAATTAATCCATAAATATACCAATAATCTAGGCTAGACTACTGCAACGCACTTCTAGTCAGGATCCCCAGCAAGAAGATCCAGAAGCTGCAGTACTTACAGAATTACTTTCCTCAGTTCCCAAACGTTTATTGAGTGTTGTTAGAAGAATGGTGATAAAACCCGGCAAGAAATCTGCGTTCAAAGGACTCCGGCTTATTAGTGATTCCCAAAGCCCAAAAAAAGTCTGCGGGCTATAGAGCGTTTTCCGTTCGGGCTCCAGTACTCTGGAATGCCCTCCCGGTAACAGTTCGAGATGCCACCTCAGTAGAAGCATTTAAGTCTCACCTTAAAACTCATTCGTATACTCTAGCCTTTAAATAGACTCCCTTTTTAGACCAGTTGATCTGCCGTTTCTTTTCTTTTTCTTCTATGTCCCACTCTCCCTTGTGGAGGGGGTCCGGTCCGATCCGGTGGCCATGTACTGCTTGCCTGTGTATCGGCTGGGGACATCTCTGTGCTGCTGATCCGCCTCCGCTTGGGATGGTTTCCTGCTGGCTCCGCTGTGAACGGGACTCTCGCTGCTGTGTTGGATCCGCTTTGGACTGGACTCTCGCGACTGTGTTGGATCCATTGTGGATTGAACTTTCACAGTATCATGTTAGACCCGCTCGACATCCATTGCTTTCCTCCTCTCTAAGGTTCTCATAGTCATTATTGTCACCGATGTCCCACTGGGTGTGAGTTTTCCTTGCCCTTATGTGGGCCTACCGAGGATGTCGTAGTGGTTTGTGCAGCCCTTTGAGACACTAGTGATTTAGGGCTATATAAGTAAACATTGATTGATTGATTGATAAAACACAGTGGTGAACATGCCCTTTCCCAACTACTTTGGCACGTGTTGCAGCAATGAAATTCCAAGTTAATGATTATATGCACACAAATAAAAGTGTTTATCAGTTTGAACACCAAATATGTTGTCTTTGTAGCATATTCAACTGAATATGGGTTGAAAATGATTTGCAAATCATTGTATTCTGTTTATATTTACATCTAACAAAATTTCCCAACTTATATGGAAACGGGGTTTGTATAAACGTCATTTTACATGAATAAAAAAAGTATTGACATTTTTTTAAGTGTGTGTCTTTATATTGTGTTGCACACACACTACTAATTCAGGACAATATAGCTGTCAGAACATGCATCATTATAAACCTTTTAAATTCCAATAACTTACTATTTGATTCGTTTCAGTACATAAAAGTGATACAAAAGTCTGATTGTCTTCAATCCCCATATGAGTTATACTGCTGTAACTAATCCTGGCCTTGAACCGCTCTTTTTTCCCCCGTGTCACACAGTCACGTCTGCAGCAAAAAGGTATTTCCTCTGTCATTACTACAGTGGTGAATAATAGTTCTTTACATAAGAAACCTGGCAGGGACCCCCAGCCATTTTGCGCCATTCCTTGCATTTTTTACAGTCGAGCTGTTTACACAGCTGCGTATATTTCGAAGCCAGGTTTTTAGCGTCTAATGTGACGTTGGCAGATGTTTGGGCATCACCCGGCAGCTCTGGAAAAACAGGTTTCAGGAAATGTCCTTACAGGTTTCAGGAAATGTCCTTTTGAATAATGGTATACCAGTAATTTGTTGCTCTAGGGCAGGGGTCGGCAACCCAAAATGTTGAAAGAGCCATATTGGACCAAAAATACAAAAACAAATAAAAAAAATTAAAAACCATATTACATAAAGATAGTGTGTCATGAGATATACATTTAATTATGAGGACTTAAAGCATGGGTGTCAAACTCTGGCACGCGGGCCAAATTTGGCCCCTTATTTAATTTAATTTGGCCCTTGAGGCAATATCAAATTTAAATTAGAGCTGGCCCGCCGGTATTATACAACACCGCATTTACCGCTAATACTCATACTTGCCAACCCTCCCGATTTTCCCGGGAGACTCCTGAAGTTCAGTGCCCCTCCCGAAAATCTCCCAGGGCAACCGATTTCCACCTGGGCAACAATATCCATGCCTTAGGAGCACTGCTTTTAGCATCCTCTTTTCCTCCATATTAACAGCAGGCCAGCCAATTCACATAATATATGCGGCTTTAACACACACATGAGTGAATGCTCCACATACTTGGTCAACAGCCATACAGGTCACACTGAGGGTGGCCGTATAAACAACTTTAACTTTGTTACAAATATGCACCACACTGTCAACCCACACCAAACAAGAATGACAAACACATTTCGGGAGAACATCAATCAATTAATCAATGTTTATTTATATAGCCCCAAATCACAAATGTCTCAAAGGACTGCACAAATCATTACGACTACAACATCCTCGGAAGAACCCACAAAAGGGCAAGGAAGACTCACACCCAGTGGGCAGGGAGAATTCACATCCAGTGGGACGCTAGTGACAATGCTGACTATGAGAAACCTTGGAGAGGACCTCAGATGTGGGCCCTAACTCTTCTGGGCTACAATAGGGGAAGGGGTTGGAGTGTGTGTATTGTAGTCCAGAAGAGTTAGGGCTGCATGGGATTCTGAGTATTTGTTCTGTTGTGTTTATGTTGTGTTACGGTGCGGATGTTCTCCCAAAATGTGTTTGTCAATCTTGTTCGGTGTGGGTTCACAGTGTGGCGCATATTTGTAACAGTGATAAAGTTGTTTATACGGCCACCCTCGGTGTGACCTGTATGGCCGTTGACCAACTATGTCTTGCAGTCACTTACGTGGGTCTGCAGAAGCATCATACAATATTAGACACTGTTTTTATGGTGGTAAAGCAGACGAGACGAGGTTGTAGAGGACAATAAATGCAGAAGGTACGCCCTTAATAATGTTATCCGGATGATAACCAGGAGAATGATTACCCCGGGAGATTGTCAGGATGGCCACTGATGATCGGGTGTTTCCCGGAAAGATTGCGAGAGTTGGCAAGTATGTTTCTAGGGCGGGAAAGCCATTCAAAGGTGAATTCATTAAAATGTGCATGTTACATTTTTTTTTTAAGAAATAATTTCTTGCGGCCCAGCCTCACCCAGTTTCTGCATCCAGTGGCCCTCAGGTAAATTGAGTTTGAGACCCCTGCTCTAAACGCTTTTACATAGTGAAACCTAATATCAAAGTTACATTTAATTTACATTTAGTGTGGGAGTCACTGGGAGCAGGTGGGTAAAGTGTCTTGCCCAAGGACACAACGGAAGTGACTAGGATGGCGGAAGCGGGGATCGAACCTGGAACTCTAAAGTTGCTGGCACGGCCACTCTATCAACCGAGCTATACCGCCCCAGTATATTGGCCAATACTACTGGAGTATTGATATTTTTAGTTCCTTTGGCCATCTATAGTGCTCAGAAATGTTCAATTTAGGGCAAAGGTTTTATAGAATACGCTTTCAAACAGGGGTCAGGAACCTTTTTGGCCGAGAGAGCCATGAGAGCCAAATATTTTAAAATGTATTTCCGTGAGAGCCATATTATATTTTTTAACACTGAATACAACTAAATGCATGCATTTTTAAGTAAGACCAACATTTTAAGAGTTTAATAAGTCTCTTACCGTATTTCCTTGAATTGCCGCCGGGTATATAGTATGCGCCTGCCTAGAATTACTGCCGGGTCAAACTCGTTTCGCAAAATATTATTTTTATTAGCGCATGTATACAATTTCCTCAGGGTCAAACTCGTCACGTCACGAGTGACACTTCACCTGTTATCATTTTCAAAACGGAGGAGGCTGATTTCAATCATTCGAAATCGCATAAAGAGAAGAAGATTAAGAGCTATTCAGTAGGATTTAAGGTCCAAGCTATTGAATATGCTAAAAAGAACAGTAAGCAGCTATGTTTTATTAATATACCGTAGCTGCGTGTGTCAAATATGAGTCATTAAATGACTCCCGCCTCCTGGTGGTAGAGGGCGCTAGTGATCCTTCTTGCGACTACTCGGGGCGGTTTAGCTTGGTTGGTAGAGCGGCCGTGCCAGCAACTTGAGGGTTGCAGGTTCGATTCCCGCTTCCGCCATCCTAGTCACTGCCGTTGTGTCCTTGGGCAAGACACTTTACCCACCTGCTCCCAGTGCCACCCACACTGGTTTAAATGTAACTCAGATATTGGGTGTCACTATGTAAAGCGCTTTGAGTCACTAGAGAAAAAGTGCTATATAAATATAATTCACAGAAGAAGTGACAACAAGCAGCAAGAGTGAGCAGCGTGTGTTTATTTTTTCCTCTCGCTTGCACTTTTAACATGGAGGATTACATATCTAAAATAAAACAGTTTTCCAAACTGGACTTTCAATCGAAGCAGGAGGTAATAAAGGAAGATCTCCATCGAGACAGAGAGACTTTTAAAACTGAAGAAAGATAAGGAAGACTTCTATAAACAAGTTATCGATGCTTTTGATCAGAAGGAGCTGCGCATGGACTTCATTTATAAGTAAAGGTAAGACCATAATAAAGTTTTTTAAAATTAAATGTACTCTTCATGATGGTATCCTTACATCACACTCAAATTTATAATCGCAGGCCTAAATTTACCGCATCCCTTTGGTAAGTGCCGGAGTGAGAAGAGGTTTTAAATTAATTAGCGCCCCGGCGGTAATTCAAGGAACTACGGTATTCCTTTTAATAAAATTGTTATTCTGAAGCTACCGAATAATAAATAAAATACTTCTTACCAATAATGCGACTTCTTGAACAGGTGCGGTAGAAAATGGATGGATGGATTTTAATGCATAAGAGTGTTTTATATCAATGTCAGCTTAGATTAATCTGAGAGCCAGGTGCAGTAATCAAAAAACCACACCTGGCTCTAGAGCGGGGGTCGGCAACCCGCGGATCGAGAGCTGCATGCGGCTCTTTAGCGCCGCCCTAGTGGCTCTCTGGAGCTTTTTCAAGAATGTATGAAAAATGGAAAAAGATGAGGGGGAAAAAAAAAAAAAATATATATATATATATATATATTTCGTTTTAATATGGTTTCTGTAGGACAGCATTACACAAACCTCCCTAATTGTTATAAAGCACACTTTTTATATTAAACATGCTTCACTGATTCGAGTATTTGGCGGGCGCCGTTTTGTCCTACTAATTTTGGCGGTCCTTGAACTCACCGTAGTTTGTTTACATGTATAACTTTCTCCGACTTTCTAAGACGTGATTCATGCCACTTCTTTTCTGTCCCATTTTGTCCACCAAACTTTTAACGTTGTGCATGAATGCACAAAGTTGAGTTTTGTTGATGTTATTGAGTTGTGTGGAGTGCTAATCAGACATATTTGGTCACTGCATGACTGTAAGCTAATCAATGCTAACATGCTATTAAGGCTAGCTGTATGTACATATTGCATCATTATGCCTCATTTGTAGCTATATTTGAGCTCATTTGGTTTCCTTTAAGTCCTTTTCATTCAATTTCTATCTCATGAGACACTATCTGTATGTAATATGGCTTTTAATTTTTTGCGGCTCCGGACGTATTTGTCTGTGTATTTTTGGTCCAATATGGCTCTTTTTGTCAGGCTTGCCACTCACAGTTTGTTTATGTTTTAGTTTTTCCTCTGTGTGTTTAGTATTTGCTGTCTTTAGTTCCTGTCAGCGCTCTCATTTTGTTAGTTTCCTATCTTTCTCCCTAAGCACTGTTTCACCTCAGCTGCTGCTGATTGGCACGTGGCCACACCTGGTGTCAATCAGCCCGCTCCTATTTTTACCTGCTTTGTTCCTCCAGTCAGTGCTGGATTATTGTATTGCATTTCGCTCTTGTCGTTACTACTTGTCATTGCTACCTGTCGTGTCGTCTCTTGTCGTGTCAATGCAGTGTTAAGGTAAGTTATGTTTGATAGTGGTTATTTTGCTTACTGCCTTTTGTTCCCTGCTTCCAGTTTGTTTTCTTATTACAAGTACGGCTTCTGTTTTCCTGCTAGATACCTGCTAGCTTCCTCGCTAGGCCTTTTTGTTTGTTATCCGCCCACGTGCGCGCTTTTTGATTGTACTCTTTGTTTTTTTTTGTCTTAGTGTTTTAAATTAAATCATGTTTTCTCACTCCACGCCTGCCTCCATCTCTGCATCTTGGGGTTCGTCACCAACTAACTCTGACACTTTCAACATATTAGGTTGCCGACCCCTGCTCTAGAGCCATAGGTTCCCTACCCCTGCTTTAAAATAACAAATATCCCAAAAACATATGAAAATATTTAAAGGGGAACATTATCAGCAGACCTATGCAAGCGTCAATATATACCTTGATGTTGCAGAAAAAAGACCATGTATTTTTTTAACCGATTTCCGAACTCTGAATGGGTGAATTTTGGCAAATTAAACACCTTTCTGTTTATCTGTCTTTTAGCGATGACGTCAGAACGTGACGTCACCGAGGTAACACACCCGCCATTTTCCTTTTCACATTACAAACACCGGGTGTCAGCTCTGTTATTTTCCGTTTTTTCGACTATTTTTTGGAACCTTGGAGACATGATGCCTCGTGGGTGTGTTGTCGGAGGGTGTAACAACACTAACAGGGAGGGATTCAAGTTGCACCACTGGCAAGAAATCTGCCGCCAGACCCCCATTGAATGTACCAGAGTGTCTGCACATTTGACCGGCGATGCTAAGACAGACATGACACAGAGATGTATGGATAACCTGCAGATGCATTTGCAACCATTAAGTCAACAAAATCACAAAGGTGAGTTTTGTTGATGTTGTTGACTTATGTGCTAATCAGACATATTTGGTCACGGCCTGACTGCCAGCTAATCGATGCTAACATGCTACGCTAATCGATGCTAACATGCTACTTACCCTAGCTGTATGTACATTTGAAACTAGATATACCCACATTTAATGCGAAACAAACACTTACCAATCGACGGATTTAAGTTGCTCCAGTGTCACAAGATGCAAAAGTCCTGATCGTTTGGTCCGCACATTTTAGCGGCGATGCTAATAAGGCAGCCATGCTATGGGCCACTTCATTAGGTACACCCACGCTATGGCCGAATAGCGTCAATAGCTATTCGCTCCATAGCTTCAATTTCTTCTCCAATTTCGTTTTCGCTATCTGCCTCTGTTTCAATACATGCGTAATCTGTTGAATTGCTTAAGCCGCTGAAATCCGAGTCTGAATCCGAGCTAATGTCGCTATATCTTGCTGTGGTAACCGCCATCTTGTTTGTATTGGCAGCACTGTATGACGTCACAGGGAAATTGACAATGGTTTCGAAGATAGCGAAAATCAAGCACTTTAAAGCTTTATTTAGGGATATTCCGGGACCGGTAAAATTTTGAAAAAAACTTCAAAAAATACAACAAGCCACTGGGAACTGATTTTTATTGCTTTTAACCCTTTTGAAATTGTTATAATGTTCCCCTTTCAAGCTTAATGTGGCAACGATTGTACTTCTAAGCCAGGGGTAGGGAACCTAAGGCTCTAGAGCCAGATGTGGCTCTTTTGAAGACTGCATCTGGCTCTCAGATCAATCTTAGCCGACGTTGCTTAACACGATAAGTAATTAATAATTCCGCTGGTAATCACAGTGTTAAAAATAACGTTCAAAATACAAAACATTCTCATGCATTTGAATCGATCCATCCGTTCCTACCGCACCTATTCAAGAAGTCGCATTAATGGTCAAAAGTATTTTATTTATTATTGGTTACCTTCAGAATAACAATGTTATTAAAAAGAATAAAAGATGCACGCATTTAGTTGTTGTAATCAGGGAATGTCCAAATAAAAGAGGAGGCGTGGTCGTCACTGTACAAGTGTCTTAATGAAATTAAACAATGGATGTCCGCTAACTTTTTGCAACTCAACGCCAAAAAAACGGAAATGCTGATTATCGGTCCTGCTAGACACCGACCTCTATTTAAAAATACAACTCTAACATTTGACAACCAAACAATTAAACAAGGCGACTCGGTAAAGAATCTGGGTATTATCTTCGACCCAACTCTCTCCTTTGAGTCACACATTAAAAGCGTTACTAAAACGGCCTTCTTTCATCTCCGTAATATCGCTAAAATTCGCTCCATTCTGTCCACTAAAGACGCTGAGATCATTATCCATGCGTTTGTTACGTCTCGTCTCGATTACTGTAAAGTATTATTTTCGGGTCTCCCCATGTCCAGCATTAAAAGATTACAGTTGGTACAAAATGTGGCTGCTAGACTTTTGACAAGAACAAGAAAGTTTGATCACATTACACCTGTACTGGCTCACCTGCACTGGCTTCCTGTGCACTTAAGATGTGACTTTAAGGTTTTACTACTTACGTATAAAATACTACACGGTCTAGCTCCATCCTATCTTGCCGATTGTATTGTACCATATGTCCCGACAAAAAATCTGCCTTCAAAGGACTCCGGCTTATTAGTGATTCCCAGAGCCCAAAAAAAGTCTGCGGGCTATAGAGCGTTTTCATTTCGGGCTCCAGTACTCTGGAATGCCCTCCCGGTAACAGTTCGAGATGCTACCTCAGTAGAAGCATTTAAGTCTCACCTTAAAACTCATTTGTATACTCTAGCCTTTAAATAGACTCCCTTTTTAGACCAGTTGATCTGCCGTTTCTTTTCTTTTTCTCCTATGTCCCACTCTCCCTTGTGGAGAGGGTCCGGTCCGATCCGGTGGCCATGTACTGCTCGCCTGTGTATCGGCTGGGGACATCTCTGCGCTGCTGATCCTCCTCCGCTTGGGATGGTTTCCTGCTGGCTCCGCTGTGAACGGGACTCTCGCTGCTGTGATGAATACGCTTTGGACTGGACTCTCGCGACTGTGTTGGATCCATTATGGATTGAACTTTCACAGTATCATGTTAGACCCGCTCGACATCCATTGCTTTCCTCCTCTCCAAGGTTCTCATAGTCATTATTGTCACCGACGTCCCACTGGGTGTGAGTTTTCCTTGCCCTTATGTGGGCCTACCAAGGATGTCATAGTGGTTTGTGTTGTGGTTTGTAAAAGTTCCAGATGCCACCTCAGTAGAAGCATTTAAGTCTCACCTTAAAACTCATTTGTGTACTCTAGCCTTTAAATAGACTCCCTTTTTAGACCAGTTGATCTGCCGTTTCTTTTCTTTTTCTCCTATGTGCCACTCTCCCTTGTGGATGGGGGTCTGGTCCGATCCGGTGGCCATGTACTGCTCGCCTGTGTATCGGCTGGGGACATCCCTGCGCTGCTGATCCGCCTCCGCTTGGGATGGTTTCCTGCTGGCTCCGCTGTGAACGGGACTCTCGCTGCTGTGTTGAATCCGCTTTGGACTGGACTCTCGCGACTGTGTTGGATCCATTATGGATTGAACTTTCACAGTATCATGTTAGACCCGCTCGACATCCATTGCTTTCCTCCTCTCCAAGATTCTCATAGTCATCATTGTCACCGACGCCCCACTGGGTGTGAGTTTTCCTTGCCCTTATGTGGGCCTACCGAGGATGTGGTAGTGGTTTGTGCAGCCCTTTGAGACACTAGTGATTTAGGGCTATATAAGTAAACATTGATTGATTGATTGATACATGTCTATGTCTTTCTCCTCATTGAGCTAAATTGAATCCTGTCTCTGTTTAATTCCTTGCTTCTTGTCTGTTTAATAGATGTCATCAGTTGTATTCAGTGTTAAAAATATTACCTGGCTCTCACGGATAATACATTTTAAATATTTGGCTTTCATGGCTCTCTCAGCCTGAAAGGTTCCCGACCCCTGTTCTAAGCCATGAATAAACACATTTTGCCTGTTGTTATTTAGCAGGAATTACTATTACTGTTTGCCATTTAATTTTTTTTCCCCAACAGACTAAACATCCCAGACTCATAAAGTAACTGAAATTCTGTTTTTGGTTTGAATGGTGGATTGTAACAGTGTGTCTTGCAGGGAGCTATTACCCAATCCCCTTGTGTTTTCTTGTCCAAAACAACACTCGAGCCCACTCCAGAGTACTTGGATGAGCTTTGCCTCTGGCGCAGTCACCAGTACAATTATCTGGCTGCCTTCCAAACACAATATTTGTCAGAGTAGCCTTGTTCCAGCCCTTTTCTGTTTATTACATTCTGCAGCCTGGGAAGACACACAAAAAAAAAAAAATGGGGGGAAAAAAAAAAGAAAAGTGGGTTAGGGTTTCAGATTCAACCTGAAGACTCCAACATAAGCCTCTTCCAATCACTCTTAAAATGTTTTTAATCAGGAGGCAGAGCAAAATGTGGATGAATCTTCGCTTCACGTGGTTCCAATCATTTGGACCTGAGGAGCTTCTACTTAAGCGGTGCGGACGGGGAAAAATGTGACTTTGAGAGTTGCGCCGTTTGGAAGTCAAAGTGAAACTTCAGACTCAAACCACGGATCATGTAGAACGCTTCTTTCGAATCTTACGTAATCTTTTTAAGATGAACTCTTTCCCCTTGAGTGCTGCTCCAAGTGCAGGCCGCAGGAAAACACCAGCGAGCGGGAGAGAACGCAGCCGTTATGTAAAAGAGGGGTTTTGACTGCTGGGACCGAGCCAAGCCATTAATTACATCAGCTGAGAACTTGGGTGCTAACATCTTTTGTGTGCAGATTCCTAAAACTTGTACTCGTGAATCAACAAAGGATCTTTGAAAAAAATTGTATTTGCAGTAAGATTATCATGAAGAGACTGGTGTTTTTGCTGCAGTTGGAAAACACTGCAACACTATAATTTAGAGAGGATCTTTGTCAAGCGTTTTTGCAGTTGGTGCTTAAAACGGCAGAGTGCTTCCGTCATAGAGGATCTTTGTCCAGCATTTTTGCAGTTTGCACTTAATAACAACAGAGTGCTTCTATAATAGAGGATCTTTGTTGAGCATTTTTGCAGTTGCTACTTAAAAACAGCAGAGTGCTTTTCCATAGAGGATCTTTGGCTCCCATTTTCGCAGTTTGTACCTAATAACAGCAGATTGCTTCTATAATAGAAGATCTTTGTCCAGCATTTTTTGCAGTTGGTACTTAAAAACAGCAGAGTGCTTTTGCATAGAGGATCTTTGGCTCCCATTTTTGCAGTTTGTACCTAATAACAGCAGATTGCTTCTATAATAGAGGATCTTTGTCCAGCATTTTTTGCAGTTTGCACTTAATAACAACAGAGTGCTTTGCCATAGAGGATCTTAGGCTGCCATTTTTGCAGTTCGTACCTAATAAAAGTAGATTGCTTCTATAATAGAGGATCTTTGTTGAGCATTTTTGCAGTTGCTACTTAAAAACAGCAGAGTGCTTTTGCATAGAGGGTCTTTGGCTACCATTTTTGCAGCTTGTACCTAATAACAGCAGATTGCTTCTATAATAGAGGATCTTTGTCGAGCGTTTTTGCAGTTGGTGCTTAAAACAGCAGAGTGCTTCTGTCATAGAGGATCTTTGTCCAGCATTTTTTGCAGTTTGCACTTAATAAAAACAGAGTGCTTCTACAATAGAGGATCTTTGTCCAGCATTTTTGCAGTTTGCACTTAAAAACAACAGAGTGCTTCGTCATAGAGGATCTTAGGCTGCCATTTTTGCAGTTTGTACCTAATAACAGCAGATTGCTTCTATAATAGAGGATCTTTGTCGAGCGTTTTTGCAGTTGGTGCTTAAAACAGCAGAGTGCTTCTGTCATAGAGGATTTTTGTTAAACATTTTTGCAGTTGCTACTTAAAAATAGCAGAGTGCGTCTGTCATAGAGGATCTTTGTCCAGCATTTTTTGCAGTTTGCACTTAATAACAGCAGAGTGCTTCTATAATAGAGGATCTTTGTTGAGCATTTTTGCAGTTGCTACTTAAACACAGCAGAGTTCTTCTGTCATAGAGGATCTTTGGCTACCATTTTTGCAGTTTGTACCTAATAACAGCAGATTGCTTCTATAATAGAGGATCTTTGTCGAGCGTTTTTGCAGTTGGTGCTTAAAACAGCAGAGTGCTTCTGTCATAGAGGATCTTTGTCCAGCATTTTTTGCAGTTTGCACTTAATAAAAACAGAGTGCTTCTATAATAGAGGATCTTTGTCCAGCATTTTTGCAGTTTGCACTTAAAAACAACAGAGTGCTTCGTCATAGAGGATCTTAGGCTGCCATTTTTGCAGTTTGTACCTAATAACAGCAGATTGCTTCTATAATAGAGGATCTTTGTCGAGCGTTTTTGCAGTTGGTGCTTAAAACAGCAGAGTGCTTCTGTCATAGAGGATTTTTGTTAAACATTTTTGCAGTTGCTACTTAAAAATAGCAGAGTGCTTCTGTCATAGAGGATCTTTGTCCAGCATTTTTTGCAGTTTGCACTTAATAACAGCAGAGTGCTTCTATAATAGAGGATCTTTGTTGAGCATTTTTGCAATTGCTACTTAAACACAGCAGAGTTCTTCTGTCATAGAGGATCTTTGGCTACCATTTTTGCAGTTTGTACCTAATACCTAACTCTGTACACTGCTGCTGGAATTTTAATTTTCCTGAAGGAACTCTCCTGAAGTAATCAATAAAGTACTATCTATCTATCTATCTATCTATCTATCTATCTATCTATCTATCTATCTATCTATCTATCTATCTATCTATCTATCTATCTATCTATCTATCTATCTATCTATCTATCTATCTATCTATCTATCTATCTAATAACAGCAGATTGCTTCTATAATAGAGGATCTTTGTCCAGCATTTTTGCAGTTTGCACTTAATAACAGCAGATTGCTTCTATAATAGAGGATCTTTGTTGAGCATTTTTGCAGTTGCTACTTAAAACAGCAGAGTGCTTCTGTCATAGAATATTTTTGTTAAGCATTTTTGCAGTTGGTAATTAAAAACAACAGCAGAGTGCTTTTCCATAGAGGATCTTTGGCTACCATTTTTGCAGTTTGTACCTAATAACAGCAAATGATCTTTGTTGAGAATGTTTGCAGTTGGTGCTTACAACAGCAGAGTGCTTCTGTCATAGAGGATCTTTGTCAAGCATTTTTGCAGTTTGCACCAAATAACAACAGAGTGCTTTTATAATAGAGGATCTTTGTTGAGCATTTTTGCAGTTGCTACTTAAAAACAGCAGAGTGCTTTGCCATAGAGGATCTTTGGCTACCATTTTTGCAGTTTGTACCTAATAAGAGCAGATGATCTTTGTTGACAATTTTTGCAGCTGGTGCTTAAAACTGCAGAGTGCTTCTGTCATAGAGGATCTTTGTTCATCATTTTTGCAGTTTGCACTTAATAACAACAGAGTGCTTTTATAATAGAGGATCTTTGTTTTTGCATTTTTGCAGTTCGCACTTAAAACAGCAGAGGGCTTATTTCATAGAGAAGCTTTGTTGTGCATTTTTGCAGTTGGTACTTAAAAACAGCAGAGCGCTTTGCCATAGAGGATCTATGGCTACCATTTTTGCAGTTTGTGCCTAATAAAAGAAGATTGCTTCTATTATAGAGGATCTTTGTTGAGTATTTTTGCAGTTGGTGCTTAAAACAGCAGAGTGCTTCTGTCATAGAGGATCTTTGTCCAGCATTTTCGCAGTTTGCACTTAATAACAGGAGAGTGCTTCCGTCATAGAGAATCTTTGTTGTGCATTTTTGCAGTTTGTACTTAAAATCAGCAGAGATCTTCTATCATACAGGATCTTTGGCTACCATTTTTGCAGTTTGTACCTAATAACAGCAGATTGCTTCTATAATAGAGGATCTTTGTCCAGCATTTTTGCAGTTTGCACTTAATAACAACAGAGTACTTCTGTCATAGAGGATCTTTGTTGAGCATTTTTGCAGTTGGTACTTAAAACAGCAGAGTGCTACTGTCATAGAGGATCTTTGGCTCACATTTTTGCAGTTGGTACTTAAAACAGCAGTGCATCCTTGAAAAGAGCAAAACTCTTGTCATATACAGCAGTGTTTCTTAACCATAGGGCCAGAGGCAAGCGCCTCCGAGAGGGCCACCAAAAAGTTGTAATACACTTTTTCCACCGCTTGTGGCACTAAAAACAATATCAAACAAACAGAAGAAGTCTGAAGCTAAAGTCAGACAAGTTTCTTAAGCGGAAAATTTATGACTAAAGTGCTGAAGGTGTATTTTGTCGAAAATATTTGTCGGGCATTTTTGTTTTAGGTCTTTAAAAACATCGAAATTGTTCTTTCACATAGGTGATCTTTGTGTAGAGTTTTTTCATTAAGTTCTTAAAAACGGCAAAATTGTTCAGCAGTTTTGCATTAGGTCCTTAAAAACTGAATCTTTGAAAGAGAATCTAGTGTTTTGCAGTAGATCTTTATAAACATCAGAGTGGGCCTGTCGTGTAAACAGATCTTTGAAGTTTTTGCAGTAGTTGGATCCATGTATGAGTTCATGATTTTATTTGTGACTATATTGTACAATATATGCTAATTGGTAAGGCAACAATTACCGTATTTCCTTGAATTGCCGCCAGGTCGCTAATTAATTTAAAACCTCTTCTCACTCCGGCGTTTACCAAAGGCATGCGGTAAATTTAGGCCTGCGCTTATACATTTGAGTGTGATGTAAGGATACCATCAAGAAAAGCACATTTAATTAAAAAAAACGTTATTATGGTCTTACCTTTACTTATAAATGAAGTCCATGCGCAGCTCCTTCTGATCAAAAGCATCGATAACTTGTTTATAGAAGTCTTCCTTATCTTTCTTCAGTTTTAAAAGTCTCTCTCTCTCGATGGACTTCTTCCTTTATTACCTCCTGCTTCGATTGAAAGTCCAGTTTAGAAAACTGTTTTATTTTAGATATGTAATCCTCCATGTTAAAAGTGCAAGCCAGAGGAAAAAATAAACAATAGCTGCTCACTCTTGCTGCTTGTTGTCACTTCTTCTGCAGCCGAGTAGTCGCAAGAAGGATCACTAGCGCCCTCTACCACCAGGAGGCGGGAGTCATTTAATGACTCATATTTGACACACGCAGCTACGGTATATTAATTAAAACATAGCTGCTTACTGTTCTTTTTAGCATATTCAATAGCTTGGACCTTAAATCCTACTGAATAGCTCTTAATCTTCTTCCCTTTATGCGATTTCAAATTGTTGAAATCAGCCTCCTCCATTTTGAAAATGATGACTGGTGAAGTGTCAATCGTGACGTGACGAGTTTGACCCTGCGGAAATTCTAGACATGCGCTAATAAAAATAATGTTTTGCAAAACGAGTTTGACCCGGCGTTAATGCTAAGCACGCGCTAATTATTTTGCGAGACGACTTTGACCCGGCAGTTATTCTAGGCAGGCGCGTACTATATACCTGGCGGCAATTTAAGGAAATACGGTATTCACAAGTACTTACAAAAATGGATGCAGAGTGAATTAGATGTTATGTTTTTTTCACTTACCTGTACCTATTGTTTTGTTTTGTTGTTTGTCGACACATGCTGCTAGTGTATGTGTGTAATATGCGTTAAGTATTGCTCATTATTTTGTTTTTGTTAGTTTTTTACTTTAATACAGGGGTGTCAAACTCAAATACAGAGTGGGCCAAAATTTTAAACGGAACAAAGCCGCGGGCCAAGGTTGAAGAAATTAACCTTTTAATAGGGAACCGAACAAGTTTTGCATTAAATATTGAACAAGCAAGGCTTATATAACTTTATAGTGATATGCAAAATCGAGTTTCAAATAATAATAATAATAATTAAAAAATATCAATGGCATATCAAATAAAATTTAAATAAAAATTGAGTGCCTCTTTTCTATTTGCAGCCTTCTGAGGTAAATATCAAAATAAACTTTGTCCACGGACTAATAATACATTTGAAAATAAAATTACAATAATGAATGAATCAAACATTCAAGCCTTGGAGTAACAAGAAAAAGTGCATGAATAAATTAATTATTGCTCAGTTTGCTACACTTATTTGCTTTAAACAATGAATATGGAACAAGCAATAATGATATAACTTAATTGTGCAAAATCGACATTAAAAAAAAAAACGGAAAAAAAATAAATGGTCCAAAAATACAATTTAAATAAACCATTTAATGCCTCTTTTCTATTTGCAGCCTTCTGAGGTAAATATCAACATTACATTTTTCCACAGGCAAATAAATCTTAAAATAAAATAATAATGAGATGGGTGGGGTTGGTGGAGGGGGGGGGCGGCTTTTGGTGGTAGTCAGTGCTGCAAGAGGTTCTGGGTATTTGTTCTGTCATGTTTATGTTGTGTTACGGTGCGGATGTTCTCCCGAAATGTGTTAGTCATTCTTGTATGGTGTGGGTTCACAGTGTGGCGCATATTTGTAACTGTTAAAGTTGTTTATACGGCCACCCTCAGTCTGACCTGTATGGCTGTTGACCAAGTATGCGTGGCATTCACTTAAGTGTATGTACAAGTCGCACATATCATGTGACTTGGCCGGCACGCTGTTTGTATGGAGTAAAAGCGGACGTGACAACATCAATCAATCAATCAATCAATGTTTACTTATATAGCCCTAAATCACTAGTGTCTCAAAGGGCTGCACAAACCACTACGACATCCTCGGTAGGCCCACATAAGGGCAAGGAAAACTCACACCCAGTGGGACGTCGGTGACAATGATGACTATGAGAACCTTGGAGAGGAGGAAAGCAATGGATGTCGAGCGGGTCTAACATGATACTGTGAAAGTTCAATCCATAATGGATCCAGCACAGCAGCGAGAGTCCCGTTCACAGCGGAGCCAGCAGGAAACCATCCCAAGCGGAGGAGGATCAGCAGCGCAGAGATGTCCCCAGCCGATACACAGGCAAGCAGTACATGGCCACCGGATCGGACCGGACCCCCTCCACAAGGGAGAGTGGGACATAGAAGAAAAAGAAAAGAAACGGCAGATCAACTGGTCTAAAAAGGGAGTCTATTTAAAGGCTAGAGTATACAGATGAGTTTTAAGGTGAGACTTAAATGCTTCTACTGAGGTGGCATCTCGAACTGTTACCTGGAGGGCATTCCAGAGTACTGGAGCCCGAACGGAAAACGCTCTATAGCCCGCAGACTTTTTTTGGGCTCTAGGAATCACTAATAAGCCGGAGTCCTTTGAAGGCAGATTTCTTGCCGGGACATATGGTACAATACAATCGGCAAGATAGGATGGAGCTAGACCGTGTAGTATTTTATACGTAAGTAGTAAAACCTTAAAGTCACATCTTAAGTGCACAGGAAGCCAGTGCAGGTGAGCCAGTACAGGCGTAATGTGATCAAACTTTCTTGTTCTTGTCAAAAGTCTAGCAGCCGCATTTTGTACCAACTGTAATCTTTTAATGCTAGACATGGGGAGACCCGAAAATAATACGTTACAGTAGTCGAGGCGAGACGTAACAAACGCATGGATAGTGTCTTTAGTGGACAGAATGGAGCGAATTTTAGCGATATTACGGCGATGAAAGAAGGCCGTTTTAGTAACGCTTTTAATGTGTGACTCAAAGGAGAGAGTTGGGTCGAAGATAATACCCAGATTCTTTACCGTGTCGCCTTGTTTAATTGTTTGGTTGTCAAATGTTAGAGTTGTATTATTAAATAGAGGTCGGTGTCTAGCAGGACCGATAATCAGCATTTCCGTTTTTTTGGCGTTGAGTTGCAAAAAGTTAGCGGACATCCATTGTTTAATTTCATTAAGACACGCCTCCAGCTGACTACAATCCGGCGTGTAACATATTGTAGACAACGCTAAAGGCAGTGCCTTTATAGTACCGGCGGGCCAGCTCTAATGTTAATTTGATATTGCCTCAAGGGCCAAATGGAATTGTACGAGTTTGACACCCATGCTTTAATAGCTGCATGTACAAATGGCTCCACTGAAGTGGCTGCTGGTTGCATCAGCTCTTTGCCTTTTTCATGCCTTTCATGTCCTTTGAGTTTCCCCTTTTTTTTTTCAATGTGTTGACTCTATTTTTGCTGTTTTTTTAAATATGCACTGCAACCGCTACTTTCCCCATAGTGGGATGAATAAAATATATCCCATCCCATCCTAAACACTCCATGTGGCACAACAGCTCAGGTGCCTCATCACACAGAAAAGTAAACTCCGTCCAACCAGCAAATGTTCTGTGTAATAGAAAACGAGCGCTCCCCTGAATGACTTTCCAGAACATTAGTGCCAAAAACTATCCATTGTAGAATCATGCTGTTACTAAACTAGCTTTTACTCCAAATATACACACAGCATTCTTCTTCTGCCAGGCGTATCTTTAATGCATAGTTAGGTAATTACTTCATATTTTAAAATAAACACATCCAGACTTTGTTACCAGGACAAAGCTTAAGTCCAAGCTGGATGGGAACATGACACATGCGGAGTGCTGCTCCGGGCTCTGGGCCAGAACCTCAGCTCGGCAGCATCCTTCAAATTTCACCCCGTCCTCATTCAGGAATGTCTCGTATTTAAAGGCCAAGGTGCTGATTAATACAGAAGGCTGGCATGCATGGAATGAGACGACAAAATGTGTCCTTCGTGTTCTTTTTCTTCCAAATCACTCTGGGTGGATTTGTTAGAAAATACTTATTGACTAAAACAACCATTTAAAAACTTGGTCAGTTAAGTGACATTTTTTAAGACATTTTAAAAATATGTTTAAAATGTGTTGACAAGATACCTGAAAATTGTCCCAAACCTGCAACTGAATTCTTACTTTTGTATTGTTGAAAACAATATTTTAACAATCTAGCAAGCTGTTTGTATGAAATACTTTTTGGGGCAACATTTATTAAATACAAACCATAATACATAGATAATTACAATAACAATGAAATAAGAAAACATGTCATCACATTGGATGTATGTATGACATCTTGTTTCAATGATGTGTCCGGAAACCAATAAACAAATATTAGAAAAATTAATTAAAAATAAAATTCAAATGAAATAAATAAAATGAGATTTATTTTCCTGTTCTGTTATTTTTAAATATAATGTTGATGAAAGAATTATTGTCTAAATAATGTAGTTCATGACTAAGGCATATGTAGAAACTGTTAAATAACTCTATTACATAATTGTGTGTGTGTGTGTGTGTGTGTGTGTGTGTGTGTGTGTGTGTGTGTGTGTGTGTGTGTGTGTGTGTGTGTGTGTGTGTGTGTGTATGACAACTTGTTTCAATGATGTGTCCGAAAACCAAAAAACAAATATTTGAAAAATAAAAATACAAATGAAATAAATAAAATGAGATTTATTTTACTGTTCTGTTATTTTTAAATATAATGCTGACAAAAGAATTATTGTCTAAATAATGTAGTTCATGACTAAGGCATATGTATAAACTGTTAAATAACTATTTTACATAATTGCGTGTGTGTGTGTGTGAATGTTGTCTGTCTATCTGTGTTGGCCCTGCGATGAGGTGGTGACTTGTCCAGGGTGTACCCCGCCTTCCGCCCGATTGTAGCTGAGATAGGCGCCAGCGCCCCCCGCGACCCCAAAAGGGAATAAGCGGTAGTAAATGGATGGATGGATATATATATATAAATGTGTGAGTGTGTGTGTGTGTGAGTGTGTGTGTGTGTGTGTGAATGAATTATTTTTACTATTTTTATAACTATATATAAATGTGTGTGTGTGTGTATGACAACTTGTTTCAATGATGTGTCCGGAAACCAATAAACAAATATTAGAATAATTAATTAAAAATAAAATTCAAATGAAATAAATAAAATGTGATGTATTTTCCTGTTCTGTTATTTTTAAATATAATGTTATTTTTATATATAATGTATATATATACATTATTGTCTAAATAATGTAGTTCATCACTAAGGCATATGTATAAACTGTTAAATAACTCTATTACGTAATTGCGTGTGTTGTGTGTGTGTGTGTGTGTGTGTGTGTGTGTGTGTGTGTGTGTGTGTGTGTGTGTGTGTGTGTGTGTGTGTGTGTGTGTGAATGAATTATTTTTACTATTTTTATAACTATATATAAATGTGTGTGTGTGTGTGTGTGTGTGTGTGTGTGTGTGTGTGTGTGTGTGTGTGTGTGTGTGTGTGTGTGTGTGAATGAATTATTTTTACTATTTTTATAACTATATATAAATATGTGTGTGTGTATGTGTATGTGTGTGTGTGTGTGTGTGTTTGTGAATGAATTATTTTTACTATTTTTATAACTATGTATAAATGTGTGTGTGTGTGTGTGTGTGTGTGTGTGTGTGTGTGTGTGTGTGTGAATGAATTATTTCTACTATTTTTATAACTATGTATAAATGCGTGTGTTTGTGTGTGTGTGTGTGTGTGTGTGTGTGTGTGTGTGTGTGTGTGTGTGTGTGTGTGTGTGTGTGTGTGTGTGTGTGTGTGTGTGTGTGTGTGTGTGTGTGTGTGTGTGTGTGTGTGTGTGTGTGTGTATGACAACTTGTTTCAATGATGTGTCCGAAAACCAAAAAACAAAAAATTGGAAAAATACAAATGAAAGAAATAAAATGAGATTTATTTTACGGTTTTGTTATTTTTAAATATAATGTTGACGAAACAATTATTATATATATGTATATATATATATATATATATATATATATATATATATATATATATATATGCAATTATGTAATATAATCATTTAACAGAGTTTCTATTTAATTAATTATCACATATTTTTAATCCAACTAATGAAATTTAAGATGGTAGAATGACTTTTGAATGTAATCATTCAACAATCATTCCACAATTTGATTAATTGAAGACTTATAATTATTTTATATTTTATTTCACAACTGGTCTAATTAATAGACGTTTTTTTTGTTTGTTTGTTTTTCAAATTTTGATGTATTTTTTGCATTGAATTCTGTCACAAGCAACCTTATGTTTATTCACCTTATGTTGCTCTATGCTTTTTTTTCCAACCTGTAAAGCACTTTGGTTCAATTTAAAAGTTGATGTAAACGTGTTATATTAATAAAATTGACTTGACTATTCAGGAGGATGCTTCACAATTGAATGAATGAATGAATGGTTTATTTTGAGCCATGCAAACAAAACAAAAGAATGACATAAAATACAAAAGAAATATATAAATACATTATATTTACACCTGCATTGAAAACATTACATGTGACTAATCTTTTGTAGATGTCAAGATTGGCTCAAAAGGGAGTGGGAAGAAGTAAACTTATTAGGTCCCACCCCTATACATATACAATATATACAGTATATACAATATATAATACAATAATATGTATAATATAATTCAATTCAGTGGTTGCTGCGTAGATGCTATATATTATCTATATATAATACATTTAAATTCAATTGATAATACGATTGACAATATTGAACTCTTTACCTGACACTTTGAAAAGTATATCTGCACTTGTCACTTTCCGAAAAACAAACTAAATGATGGCTAGTTGAGCAGCAATCGTGTTCCCATGTTTAGTTTTTAGTAATTTTTACTAATTTGTTTTTATCTAGTCTGCACTTTGTGTTGTTATTGTTATTATTTATCTATTTTATCTATTATCAGTAGAAGCATTTAAGTCTCACCTTAAAACTCATTTGTAAACTCGAGCCTTTAAATAGACTCCCTTTTTAGACCAGTTGATCTGCCGTTTCTTTTCTTTTTTCTCCTATGTCCCACTCTCCCTTGTGGAGGGGGTCCGGTCCGATCCGGTGGCCATGTACTGCTCGCCTGTGTATCGGCTGGGGACATCTCTGCGCTGCTGATCCGCCTCCGCTTGGGATGGTTTCCTGCTGGCTCCGCTGTGAACGGGACTCTCGCTGCTGTGTTGGATCCGCTTTGGACTGGACTCTCGCGACTGTGTTGGATCCATTATGGATTGAACTTTCACAGTATCATGTTAGACCCGCTCGACATCCATTGCTTTCCTCCTCTCCAAGGTTCTCATAGTCATCATTGTCACCGACGTCCCACTGGGTGTGAGTTTTCCTTGCCCTTATGTGGGCCTACCGAGGATGTCGTAGTGGTTTGTGCAGCCCTTTGAGACACTAGTGATTTAGGGCTATATAAGTAAACATTGATTGATTGATTGATTATTGGCTTTTATCTAGTTTGCACTTTGTCTGTATTATTTCTATGATCATTATTATCGACTCATTTTTGCCTTATTATTTTCCTGTTTTAATGATGTTGGATCTGTGTTGTTGTTGTTTGGGACAAGTGTTGTAAATTAGCTTTGGCTACAAACACTCTGATGCATACATAAGATAACTGTTTCAGTTTTTTGTATCTGTCCCTATTTCAAATAAACCTTAATAATAAATTTGCACAAATTAGTAGATCAGCACCTCCAAGTCCGAGTCCATGGTTCTCGCCCGGAAAAGGGTGGAGTGCCATCTCCGGGTTGGGGAGGAGACCCTGCCCCAAGTGGAGGAGTTCAAGTACCTAGGAGTCTTGTTCACGAGTGAGGGAAGAGTGGATGGTGAGATCGACAGGCGGATCGGTGCGGCGTCTTCAGTAATGCGGACGTTGTATCGATCCGTTGTGGTGAAGAAGGAGCTGAGCCGGAAGGCAAAACTCTCAATTTACCGGTCGATCTACGTTCCCATCCTCACCTATGGTCATGAGCTTTGGGTCATGACCGAAAGGATAAGATCACGGGTACAAGCGGCCAAAATGAGTTTCCTCCGCCGTGTGGAGGGTCTCTCCCTTAGAGATAGGGTGAGAAGCTCTGCCATCCGGGAGGAACTCAAAGTAAAGCCGCTGCTCCTCCACATCGAGAGGAGCCAGATGAGGTGGTTCGGGCATCTGGTCAGGATGCCACCCGAACGCCTCCCTAGGGAGGTGTTTAGGGCACGTTCAGCCGGTAGGAGGCCACGGGGAAGACCCAGGACACCTTGGGAAGACTATGGCTTGGGAACGCCTCGGGATCCCCCGGGAAGAGCTAGACGAAGTGGCTGGGGAGAGGGAAGTCTGGGCTTCCCTGCTTAGGCTGCTGCCCCCGCGACCCGACCTCGGATAAGCGGAAGATGATGGATAGTAGAACATTTTAGGAATTATTCTACTTTCCTTTGTATTTATTCGCACTTGGATATTTTTCATTTTGAGTTTGTATACCGTACTTAACAGATTGCGTTGATAAAATCCAACTCCATAATCACATCATATGTTGAAATCCCATCTGGTTTGAAGTCCGTAATGTCCCGCAGGGTCGTGTCTGCAAGTACTGGAAGGTAATTCCTCCTGACGGGAAGGACTTGCTTCCCTGGAGGTACAGTTCTCCGACGGAGCGACAGCCGAGGACAAAGTCTGTGTTTGTTCAAGAGTCTCACACACAGGACCGACCCGAGACGCATTTCTCAATGAGCTCGGGTGATGGATGAATTTCGGAATCGCGACTTTTTCCTCTCCGAAGGGCCCAGTCAGATTCCGCAGACGCCTGCCTCACTTCCTAGGAATTCTTCTGCAGAGCTGCTACGCTCTGCACTCTTTCTGCTGCTTTTTTTTTTTCAATGAAGGCATGCAAACAGTCACCATTTTTTTTTTTTTTTTTTTTTTTTTTTTACCCCTAATGATTATAAGCTCTTTTAAAGCGTAAATCACATTTCCTCACTCTGCACACATCTTCTGGAGAGCGCGAGAGCGAAAGCGACGAGCAATCCGTGAGGATCCATACAAATTGATAACATGCGTAGGAGGAGGTAACGTGATACTGAGCGAGCGTACAACCCAAACACAGACCACCTGCTGCGGTTTGTTGATCCGCCGTCACAGAGGAGGCTTTTTAGGATAGCGACGGTTCATTTGAGAGTACCTTGGCCAAATTCCACCAAGCAGACTGAAATGTTAAAGGCCTACGGAAATGAGATTTTCTTATTTAAACGGGGATAGCAGGTCCATTCTATGTGTCATACTTGATCATTTTGCGATATTACCATATTTTTGCTGAAAGGATTTAGTAGAGAACATCCACGATAAAGTTCGCAACTTTTGGTCGCTAATAAATATGCCGGAAGTAGCAGACGATGTGCGCCTGACGTCACGGGTTGTGGAGCTCCTCACATCCTCACATTGTTTACAATCATAGCCTTTGCAGCAAGAGCTATTCGGACCGAGAAAGCGACAACTTCCCCATTAATTTGAGCGAGGATGAAAGATTTGTGGATGAGGAAATTTAGAGTGAAGGACTAGAAGAAGAAAAAAAGGCGATTGCAGTGTGAGCGATTCAGATGTTATTAGACACATTTACTAGGATAATTCTGGAAAATCCATTATTTGCTTATTGTGTTGCTAGTGTTTTAGTGAGCTTAAATAGTACCTGAAAGTCGGAAGGGTGTGGCCACGGGTGTGTTGAGCGCCAGTGTCTCTGAGGGAAGTCACGCAGCTGCTGCAGGACGGAAGCTCCGCTGACTTATTACCACAATTTTCTCACCGAAAACTGCCGGTAGACATGTGGGCGGGATCCATGTTCGCTTGACCGCTCTGTTCCATGGTATAGCGTCACCTTCGGGAATTTTAAACAAGGAAACACCGGCTGTGTTTGTGTGGCTAAAGGCTAAAAACTTATCACCTACATCTTTCTACTTTGACTTTGGCCAAATTCCACCAAGCAGACTGAAATGTTAAAGGCCTACTGAAATGAGATTTTCTTATTTAAACAGGGATAGCAGGTCCATTCTATGTGTCATACTTGATCATTTTGCGATATTGACATATTTTTGCTGAAAGGATTTAGTAGAGAACATCGATGATAAAGTTCGCAACTTTTGGTCGCTAATAAAAAAGCCTTGCCTGTACTGGAAGTAGCAGACGATGTGCGCGTGACGTCACCGGTTGTGGAGCTCCTCACATCTGAACATTGTTTACGATACCGTCGATCATAATATTTTATTAGAACGTATCAAAACACGAATTGGTATGTCAGACTCAGCCCTGTCTTGGTTTAACTCTTATCTTACTGACAGGGTGCAGTGCGTCTCCCATAACAGTGTGACCTCGGACTATGTGAAGGTAACGTGTGGAGTTCCCCAGGGTTCGGTCCTTGGCCCTGCACTCTTCAGTATCTACATGCTGCCGCTAGGTGACGTCATACGCAAATACGGTGTTAGCTTTCACTGCTATGCTGATGACACCCAACTCTACATGCCCCTAAAGCTGACCAACACGCCGGATTGTAGTCAGCTGGAGGCGTGTCTTAATGAAATTAAACAATGGATGTCCGCTAACTTTTTGGAACTTAACGCCAAAAAAACGGAAATGCTGATTATCGGTCCTGCTAGACACCGACCTCTATTTAATAATACAACTTTAACATTTGACAACCAAATAATAAAACAAGGTGACTCGGTAAAGAATCTGGGTATTATCTTCGACCCAACTCTCTCCTTTGAGTCACACATTAAAAGCGTTACTAAAACGGCCTTCTTTCATCTCCGTAATATCGCTAAAATTCGCTCCATTTTGTCCACTAAAGACGCTGAGATCATTATCCATGCGTTTGTTACGTCTCGCCTCGATTACTGTAACGTATTATTTTCTGGTCTCCCCATGTCTAGCATTAAAAGATTACAGTTGGTACAAAATGCGGCTGCTAGACTTTTGACAAGAACAAGAAAGTTTGATCACATTACGCCTGTACTGGCTCACCTGCACTGGCTTCCTGTGCACTTAAGATGTGACTTTAAGGTTTTACTACTTACGTATAAAATACTACACGGTCTAGCTCCATCCTATCT
The DNA here is from genome assembly GCF_033978795.1 of Nerophis ophidion. Taxonomy (NCBI): domain Eukaryota; kingdom Metazoa; phylum Chordata; class Actinopteri; order Syngnathiformes; family Syngnathidae; genus Nerophis; species Nerophis ophidion. Next base: position 67,996,122 of record NC_084620.1, read on the forward strand.
TGCCGATTGTATTGTACCATATGTCCCGGCAAGAAATCTGCCTTCAAAAGACTCCGGCTTATTAGTGATTCCTAGAGCCCAAAAAAAGTCTGCGGGCTATAGAGCATTTTCCGTTCGGGCTCCAGTACTCTGGAATGCCCTCCCGGTAACAGTTCGAGATGCCACCTCAGTAGAAGCATTTAAGTCTCACCTTAAAACTCATTTGTATACTCTAGCCTTTAAATAGACCTCCTTTTTAGACCAGTTGATCTGCCGCTTCTTTTCTTTTTTCTCCTATGTCCCCCCCTCACTTGTGGAGGGGGTCCGGTCCGATGACCAATGTATGAAGTACTGGCTGTCCAGAGTCGAGACCCAGGATGGACCGCTCGTCGGGACCCAGGATGGACCGCTCGCCTGTGTATCGGTTGGGGACATCTCTACGCTGCTGATCCGCCTCCGCTTGCGATGGTTTCCTGCGGACGGGACTCTCGCTGCTGTCTTGGATCCGCTTTGAACTGAACTCTCGCGGGTGTGTTGGAGCCACTATGGATTGAACTTTCACAGTATCATGTTAGACCCGCTGGGGGCTTCACGGTGGCAGAGGGGTTAGTGCGTCTGCCTCACAATACGAAGTTCCTGTACTCCTGGGTTCAAATCCAGGCTCGGGATCTTTCTGTGTGGAGTTTGCATGTTCTCCCCGTGAATGCGTGGGTTCCCTCCGGGTACTCCGGCTTCCTCCCACTTCCAAAGACATGCACCTGGGGATAGGTTGATTGGCAACACTAAATTGGCCCTAGTGTGTGAATGTGAGTGTGAATGTTGTCTATCTGTGTTGGCCCTGCGATGAGGTGGCGGCTTGTCCAGGGTGTACCCCGCCTTCCGCCCGATTGTAGCTGAGATAGGCGCCAGCGCCCCCCGCGACCCCAAAAGGGAATAAGCGGTAAAAAATGGATGGATGGATGTTAGACCCGCTCGACATCCATTGCTTTTGGTCCCCTAGAGGGGGGGGGGGGGGGGGGGTTGCCCACATCTGAGGTCCTCTCCAAGGTTTCTCATAGTCAGCATTGTCACTGGCGTCCCACTGGATGTGAATTCTCCCTGCCCACTGGGTGTGAGTTTTCCTTGCCCTTTTGTGGGTTCTTCCGAGGATGTTGTAGTCGTAATGATTTGTGCAGTCCTTTGAGACATTTGTGATTTGGGGCTATATAAATAAACATTGATTGATTGATTGATTGATTGATAGTAGGTCCATTCTATGTGTCATACTTGATCATTTCGCGATATTGCCATATTTCTGCTGAAACGATTTAGTAGAGAACATCGACGATAAAGTTCTCAACTTTTGGTCGCTAATAAAAAAAAGCCTTGCCTGTACCGGAAGCATACTTGCCAACTTTGAGACCTTCGATTTCGGGAGGTGGGGGGTGGGGCAGAGGTGTGGATTGGGCGGGGGCATAGTTAAAAGGGGAGGTCTATATTTACAGCCAATTCACGATTTCGAGTATTTCATATATATTTCATATCTATATATTTGTATGAAATACTTGACTTTCATTGAATTCTAGCTATATATATTTATTTTATTATATATATATATATAAATAAAAGAAATAGTTGACCTATCAAATACACAGTAATAAAAACACAGTTGTTCTACTAACTGCACTGTGCTTGCTGGTTACTAAAAAAACAACAACACTTACCTTTCAATATGTGAGTAACGTCACTTCCGAGTTTCCAGAAGATGGCGCCAGTATGTGCTTTGGCCTGGCGTGTCTCGCTGTCAGCTCTGTTCGTTTTTGTGTTGTTTGCGTCTATTTTCGTCTCTGTTGTTCTCTTCCCCGCCACCTGCGGGTTGTGTGTCGGGCCCCACCTGGATTAGCTGCGCCCTTGGACGTGCTGGCCCCCGCCAGGTTCGGTCTTTGACGAACAAAATGTTTATCCTGAAGGATTGTTTCACTTCCCGCGGACTTCCTATGTCTGACGGAAACATGGCTGAGAGCCGGTGAGTCCGCCCTTCTTAATGAACTTCTGCCTCCGGAGTGTTCCTACTTTAATTCTCCGCGGTCGTCCGGTCGAAAAGGAGGAGGATTAGTAGTCATTTTTAAAAATGACTTTAAATGCCGTCAGATCCGCCTTCAATCCTCCTTTTCAAGCTTCGAGCTGTGCATGTTTGAGCTGGAGGGGGCGTGGCTTCCAGCTCGGGCTGAATTTCGGGAGATTTTCGGGAGAAAATTTCTTCCGGGAGGTTTTCGGGGAGAGGCGCTGAATTCCGGGAGTCGCCCGGAAAATCCGGGAGGGTTGGCAAGTATGACTGGAAGTAGTGAAGTGAATTATATTTATATAGCGCTTTTTCTCTAGTGACTCACAGCGCTTTACATAGTGAAACCCAATATCTAAGTTACATTCAAACCAGTGTGGGTGGCACTGGGAGCAGGTGGGTAAAGTGTCTTGCCCAAGGACACAACGGCAGTGACTAGGATGGCGGATGCGGGAATCGAACCTGCAACCCTCAAGTTACTGGCACGGCCGCTCTACCAACCGAGCTAAACCGCCCCAAGTAGAAGCCGGTGTGCGCGTGACGTCACCGTTGTGAGGTGTTCCTCACATCCGCACATTGATTACAATCATGGACACCAGCAGGGCGAACGATTCTGACCGAGAAAGCGACAATTTCCCCATTAATTGGAGCGAGGATGAAAGATTCGTGGATGAGGATAGTGAGAGTGAAGCACTAGAAGAGAAAAAAGACAAGGGCAGTGGGAGCAATTCAGATGTTATTAGACACATTTACTAGGATAATTCTGGAAAATCCCTTATCTGATTATTGTGTTACCAGTGTTTTAGTGAGATTATAAAGTCATACCTGAAAGTCGGAGGGGTGCGGTGACCGCCAGTGTCTCTGAGGGAAGCCATGGAGGAGCCAAGAAAGTCGCAGCTGCCTCTTTGACAGCCGCAGGAAGAACGACACAAGCTCCGCTCATGTTTACGGTAAGAGCCGACTTATTACCACAATTTTCTCACCGAAACCTGCCGGTTGACATGTGGTAGAGAAACATGTTCGCTTGACCGCTCTGTTCCATATTAAAGCTTCACAACAAACAAAGAAACACTTCAGCATCCGCTGACCCCTCTCTGTCAGTTTATGTGTAAGAGCCGACTTATTACCACCATTTTCTCACCGAAACCTGCCGGTTGACATGTGGTAGAGAAACATGTTCGCTTGACCGCTCTGTTCCATATTAAAGCTTCACAACAAACAAAGAAACACTTTAGCATCCGCTGACCCTTCTCTGTCAGTTTATGTGTAAGAGCCGACTTATTACCACAATTTTCTCACCGAAACCTGCCGGTTGACATGTGGTAGAGAAACATGTTCGCTTGACCCCTCTGTTCCATATTAAAGCTTCACAACAAACAAAGAAACACTTCAGCATCCGCTGACCCCTCTCTGTCAGTTTATGTGTAAGAGCCGACT
>NC_084620.1:68312078-68359578 GCF_033978795.1 Nerophis ophidion
CTGAGGTCGAAAGGGAAAGATGTGTTCAAGGACCAGCAGAAGGAGTCGGAGGTAAATGGGAGAGACGTTTAAGTCCGTCGGAAACTACGAACGTGTGTGTGTGTGGTTGTTGCTGGGAAGCTTTGGAAAGCAGCTTTCCATTCCAACGAGGGTCTTGTCTCGAAAGCATGCACGCACACGGAGGGAGATGTTATTTTGGCCACCGCCTCCTAAAAATAACCCGCTCGTAATCCTTCAGTGGTGGTGAAATGTGGCTGATTTTTCTGCGGGAGCACAGCTGGCTTTCATCCAATATTTATTTTCTCACTTTATGCATTAATGTCCGCTGTGTGGGGCTTCATTCACTAATTATGGTTATTACCTCTATAAAGGCTGCACTCAACATTATACAATTCATGATAAGTTTCTACTCATATTTCATGTTTAATACTTAATACCCTCTGTTGGGGACATTATTCCTCAGTTTTAGCATTCCAGGAGGTCACGTGATAGACCAGGGGTCGGGAACCTTTTTGGCTGAGAGAGCCATGAAAGCCAAATGTTTCAAAATGTATTTCTGTAGGAGCCATATAACATTTTTTAACACTGAATACAACTAAATTTGTGCATTTTTAAGTATGACCAACAGTTGTAGAGTATAATAAGTATCCATCCATCCATTTTCTACCGCTTATTCCCTTTTGGGGTCGCGGGGGGCGCTGGCGCCTATTTTATTCTTTTTAACATTGTTATTCTAAAAGTTAACCAATAATAAATATAATACTTCTTACCATTAATGCGACATCTTGAACAGGTGCGGTAGAAAACGGATGGTTGGATTAAAATGCATGAGAATTTTTTATAATTTGAACGTTATTTTTGAAACTGTGATTACCAGCGGAATTATTAATTACTCATCGTGTTAAGCAATGTCAGCTAAGATTGATCTGAGAGCCATAGGTTCCCTACCCCTGGTTTAAGCATTAGACACCTTTTTACCTGCACACTGCCTGCCGCTGTTTCCCACATCTACAAAGCAATTAGCTACCGACTGCCACCTACTGATATGGAAGAGTATTACACGGTTACTCGGCTTAGCTCGGTTAGGAGAGTGCCCGTGCTAGCAACCTGAGGGTTCCAGGTTCGATTCCCGCTTCCGCCATCCTAGTTACTGCCGTTGTGTCCTTGGGCAAGACACTTTACACACCTGCCCCCAGTGCCACCCACACTGCTTTAAATATAACTTAGATATTGGGTGTCACTTTGTAAAGCGCTTTGAGTCACTAGAGAAAAGCGCTATATAAATATGATTATCAGAGCCATATGTAGTCCTCAAAAGAGCCACATCTGGCTCTAGAGTCATAAGTTCCCTATCCCTGTGATAGACTAAACACTATTTTCCCATTTATGAATAAAACTTATTACTCAAAGCTAAATCTTCTCATTGTAATCCGGGTAAATGCACTCTATTTTCAGTTGTTGACTTTTATACAACTAATATTGAGTATTTTTAAGTTATATAAATTGTATTTATTATTTTACATTTTTATATAAACTACAATGAAACTAACCTGCATTTTAGTCTCTATAGTTGCAGTACAGTACTAGTATTGTTTTAAGTCTGTGCTGTTATGTATTCCTTGACAGTAAAATAATATTGAATATTTTAATGACGTAAATTGGGTTATTTTGATATTTTTTTGTGAAATTACAGTATTTAGTATTTTTAAAATTTGTACAGTGTACTTAACAGGCATAATAAGAGTAATATTGTCATGATCCGCTGCTCAGATCTGGTTTTGTTCTGTTTTTGTATTACATCCTGTTTGGTTTTTGTCTTCCTTAGTTCCTGGTGGCACTTCCTTTTTGTTTTTTGTTGCCATAGCCACACATTAGTGTCACCTGCAGCTTTTTTTTTTACGCGCCCCTGCCTCGTGATTATCATCCTTATTTAAGCCTGCCTTTTCCGTTTGCTCATCCACGCATTCTAGTTTCTGTTCGATGCAACAGTTGACGTCGCTGATTCCCGATTGTGGTAAAAGACTTTTTGTACTTGTTAGCTTCCACGCTATTCCGTTGTTTATTCCCTAGCTTATATGCTAGCACCTTTAGTTTCTTCTAGCTCTCATGCTAGTTATGTTTGTTTTGTCTTTAGTGCCTTGTGCAAGTGTTTATGTTCTTAGTTTGTTTTGTAGTGTAAATACGTCTTCATTTCTTACCTTCACCTGTGTCCGATCCAACTGCATCAATGAGAGAAAGCACCCGCATCACCACAATGCCAGCTAAGCGTCACAAATACGTTATTGATTCAACTTGGATTATTGTATTTATATTGTTTCAAACAATAGAAAACAACTTAAATATTTTAATGCTCTTTGTATAATCATTTAGTTTGTATTTTTTTATTAAAATATTTTTTTACAAATAAACTAATATTACTTATTTGTTCTGTCTTGATGTTTTTCTTCTTACTTCATTGAAATTGTTTACTAATTCAGTCATTTGAAATTTTGTAGATTTAATTTGAGTTCATTCCGATTTTTTATTTATTTATCAGTATCAGTAAGATTTTAAAATTTTACCTGCTATCTAAGTAGCTTCTAAATGTGTGCTTTTGTGTATCCTTACAGGCATGAAACTCATACAACATATTTTTATTTACATGAATTGGATTGTTTTAATTATTTTTGTATTAAATAGTATGTATTCATCAGGTGGAATCTATAGTTGTAAAAGAGGATTTTTTTTTTTTAATTGTTTTAATGTATTTTTAACAGGCATACAACTAATTACTGTTTTTAATGATGTAAACATTTATTAATTTATTTTGCACAGTATTGAATAGCAGAAAACTACAGTTTTTTTAATATTTTATATATATTTTAAAAACTTTTTTTTTTTTTTACAAAATTTACACTCAATCTTTTAATTAGCAGTATTGTTTTTATTTCTTTATTTCAATGTTTATTTGATTTATTTTCACGGACTATAGATTCTAGCTTTGTGGCTAGATGGTCCGCCCTAAGATCAGTAGGTCGTGAGTTCAAACCCCGGCCGAGTCATACCAAAGACTATAAAAAATGGGACCCATTACCTCCCTGCTTGGCACTCAGCATCAAGGGTTGGAATTGGGGCTTAAATCACCCAAAATTATTCCCCGGCCACTGCTGCTGCTCACTGCTCCCCTCACATCATTTAATGTGTGTGTGTGTGTGTGTGTGTGTGACAATCATTGGTATTTTAATTTATCTACATTTTTCTTCATTTCGTCTATTTGTTTCAACTAATTCAGTCATTTAAAAATATTTTCTAGATTTTATTTTAGTTCGTTGATTGTTTTTGTATTTCATTGGCCATTTCATTTTTTTTTACATTTAATATTATTGTTTTTATCACTCATGAAAGCGATACAAGACAGTGATGTTCCATTATAGCTACACTTGTACATTTAATATGTCTTACTGAATATCAGACATTCTATCTTTACATATGATTTGAGACTGTCTAAAAAGTGTTGAGTCCTGATGACTCATTTAGCTACATATATGGGCAAAATGTTAGAACTTTCTGCAACCATTGTTGTTCAAACCTTCATGAAAAATGTAAGTCATGGGCCAGGAGGGCAAGACATCATTCCCCCTTCGCTCGCCACATTTGAGTGAATTGAAGCACATTCATCTGGCGGCCTTGTGGAGATGTGGTTCAAGGAGGGTGGTGTGTGTGTGTATGTAATAATGTGTGTGTGTGTGTGTGTGTGTGTGTGTGTGTGTGTGTGTGTGTGTGTGTGTGTAACACCAAAGCCATGTGTTGATGCTGATACTGTCTGGCTTCAGCTGCCTTCAATGACACGCTCGTTCATTTATGTGCCATTCTGCTGCCATGTTGCCGTTGAGCAATCTGTCTACTGGGGCTTGAGTGCAGGGGTGCATTGCTTTTGACTGCATGTTTCAGGAAATATATCTTGAAAAACTATTCCATCTGTGTGTTTTGGTGGCAGAGGGGTTAGTGCGTCTGCCTCACAATACGAAGGTCCTGCAGTCCTGGGTTCAATTCCAGGCTGAGGATCTTTCTGTGTGGAGTTTGCATGTTCTCCCCGTGAATGCGTGGGTTCCCTCCGGGTACTCCAGCTTCCTCCCACTTCCAAAGACATGCACCTGGGGATAGGTTGATTGGCAACACTAAATTGGCCCTAGTGTGTGAATGTTGTCTGTCTATCTGTGTTGGCCCTGCGATGAGGTGGCGACTTGTCCAGGGTGTACCACGCCTTCCGCCCGATTGTAGCTGAGATAGGCGCCAGTGCCCCCCGCAACCCCGAAAGGGAATAAGCGGTAGAAAATGGATGGATGGATGTTAAATCGTGATTTTATGTCCATATTTTAATACTACGTCCAATTTAAAGGCCTACTGAAATTAGATTTTCTTATTCAAACGGGGATAGCAGGTCCATTCTATGTCTCGTACTTGATCATTTCGCGATATCGCCATATTTTTGCTGAAAGGATTTAGTAGAGAACATCGACGATAAAGAACGCAACTTTTGGTCGCTAATAAAAAAGCTTTGCCTGTACCGGAAGTAGCAGACCATGTGCGCGTGATGTCACGGGTTGTGGAGCTCCTCACATCTGAACATTGTTTACAATCATGGCCACCAGCAGCGAGAGCGATTCGGACCGAGAAAGTGACGATTCCTCATTAATTTGAGCTGGGATGAAAGATTTGTGGATGAGGAAAGTTAGAGTGAAGCACTAGAAGAAAAAAAAAGGCAACAGCAGTGGGAGCGATTCAGATTTCCCCATTAATTTGAGCGAGGATGAAAGATTTGTGGATATGGAAAGTGAGGGTGAAGGACTAGAAAAGAAAAAAAGACTATACGGTGGGAGCGATTCAGATGTTATTAAACACATTTACTAGGATAATTCTGGAAAATCCCTTATCTTCTTATTGTGTTACTAGTGTTATAGTGAGATTATAAAGTCATACCTGAAAGTCGGAGGGGTGTGGTGACCGCCAGTGTCTCTGATGGAAGCCATGGAGGAGCCAAGAAAGTGGCAGCTGCCTCTTTGATAGCTGCTGCAGGAAGAACAACACAAGCTCCGCTCATGTCTCCGGTAAGAGCCAACTTATTACCACAATTTTCTCACCAAAACCTGGCGGTTGACATGTGGTAGAGAAAAATGTTCGCTTGACTGCTCTGTTCCATATTAAAGCTTCACAACAAACAAAGAAACACCGACTGTGTTTTGGTTGCTAAAGGCAGCTGCAATCCACCGCTTTCCACCAACAGCATTCTTCTTTGACGTCTCCATTATTAATTGAACAAATTGCAAAAGATTCAGCAACACAGATGTCCAGAATACTGTGTAATTATGCGATTAAACCAGACGACTTTTAGCCGTGAGTGGTGCTGGAATAAAATGTCCGCTCCAACCAATAACGTCACAAGCACGCGTCAACATCATTCCGCGACGTTTTCAACCGACACTTCGCGGGAAATTTAAAATTGTAATTTAGTAAACTAAAAAAAGCCGTATTGGCATGTGTTGCAATGTTAATATTTCATCATTCATATATAAACTATCAGACTGCGTGGTCGCTAGTTGTGGCTTTCAGTAGGTCTTCTCACAGCTCGGATCGTCTCAACATATTTGGAGCGTGCACAGAAAAAACACCACTTTGTTGTGGGTTCTGCACATTTGCTTAACCTGAGTGGGCGAATAGCAGCAGGAAAACCACCAACACAGGAATTCTGACAATATAATTGCAATCATGAAAATGTCTGCTAAAATATGGTGTTGATAGCTGATGTTATAGTATCCAACAGTCTTTTGATGTGCATAGATTATAATGATCGTCATTATTTTATAAATGTATGTGTGGAGAGGCGGGGCCGACGGCGGTGCAGGACACGCTTTGGCCCTGCTCAAGATGGTGGCCAGAATGCAGCAGAGTGACGCTGCAGCAATCGAGATCAGGTGCGTGGCTCACACACCAGCTCACAATTTGCCTATCTCCTCACAGTGTTTAAAAGGGGAGAAGGAGGAAAGATAAAAGAAAAGAGCTGGAGTGTCCGGAGCACAGCAGAAGCAGACCAACAAGACCGATTCGAGAATGAGCCCCAGAGGAAGACGATGACACCAGCAGATGAAAAGTGGACCGAGACGAGCAGCGGAGGAGGAGCTGAAAAGCGACCCGATCGACAATGACACTTTCCTATTTGAAAAAATAAGAGTCAAACCTGGTCGACACGATGTCCTTCCTGAATGGTCCATGCAACCCACAAGACGACGACGGCTGGAGTCGTTCACAAATGGCGCCCAAGATGGGGGTCATTCTCGGATCGGTCTTGTTCGTCTGCTTCTGCTGTGCTCCGGACACTCCACTTCTTTTCCTTTATCTTTCCTCCTTCTCCCCTTTTAAACACTGTGAGGAGATAGGCAAATTGTGAGCCGGTGTGTGAGCCACGCACCTGATCTCGATTGCTGCAGCGTCGCTCCCGGCACGCCCCGCCTCTTCGCTCCGCTGCATTCTCCGCCTCCTGGCCGCCATCTTGAGCAGGGCCAAGGCGTGTCCTGCCCCGCATTCGGCTCCGCCTCTCCACAGTATGCTTGGGTAAATCTTTCAATCAATCAATCAATCAATGTTTATTTATATAGCCCCAAATCACAAATGTCTCAAAGGACTGTACAAATCATTACGACTACAACATCCTCGGAAGAACCCACAAAAGGGCAAGGAAAACTCACACCCAGTGGGCAGGGAGAATTCACATTCAGTGGGACGCCAGCGACAATGCTGACTATGAGAAACCTTGGAGAGGACCTCAGATGTGGGCAACCCCCCCCCTCTAGGGGACCGAAAGCAATGGATGTCGAGCGGGTCTAACATGATACTGTGAAAGTTCAATCCATAGTGGCTCCAACACAGCAGTGAGAGTCCCGTCCACAGGAAACCATATATTTTTATATTAACTAACTGATTTGTAATCCAGATTTTGAAATGTTTTTTTTAATAATATAGAAATTATAGTCAGTATTTTTTGAGTTATCTAATTTTAAAATGTTATTATTACTCATTATAATAATTTGATGAATACAATTTATGTCAAATTTTTCATAGTCTTGATGATATTTAACTTATTTTACTTGATACAACTAATCGGCATTTTATGTGAATGTTAATTATTTTACGACTATGTTTTCTATTTTTAATTATACCTCAGCAATTATATTGACTCATCCATCAATCCATTTTCTACCGTTTATCCCCTTCGGGGTGGCGGGGGGTGCTGGAGCCTATCTCAGCTGCATTCTGGCGTAAGGCGGTATAAACCCTGGACAAGTCGCCACCTCATCGCAGGGCCAACAGATAGACCAGGGGTGTCAAACTCAAATTCAGAGTGGGCCAAAATTTTAAACGGAACAAAGCCGCGGGCCAAGGTTGAACAAATTAACCTTTTAATAGGGACCCAAACAAGTTTTGCATTAAATATTGAACAAGCAAGGCTTATATAACTTTAGTGACATGCAAAATCCAGTTTCAAATAATAATAATAATAATTTGAAATTTAAATAAAAATTGTATGCCTTTTTTTCTATTTGCAATCTTCTGAGGTAAATATCAAATTCTTTCCACAGGCTAATAATAAATTTGAAAATAAAATAATAATGAATGAACTCAACATTCAAGCCTTGAAGTAGCAAGAGAAAATGCATGAATAAAACCTTAATTATTGGTCAGTTTGCTGGAAGTTTCTCGGAAGAGTTAGTGCTGCAAGGGGCTCTGGGTATTTGTTCTGTTGTGTTACGGTGCGGATGTTCACCCGAAATGTGTTTGTCATTCTTGTTTGGTGTGGGTTCACTGTGTGGCGCATATTTGTAACAGTGCTAAAGTTGTTTATACGGCCACCCTCAGTGTGACCTGTATGGCTGTTGACCAAGTATGCCTTGCATTCACTTGTGTGTGGTGTGTATAAAAGACACAAATATTATGTGACACGCTGTTAGTATGGAGGAAAAGCGGACGTGACGACAGGTTGTAGAGAACGCTAAAGGCAGTGCCTTAAATGCACGCCCCCAATATAGTTGTCCAGGTAGAAATTCGGGAGAATGGTTGCCCCAGGAGCTTTTCGGGAGTGGCACTGAACTTCGGGAGTCCACCGGGAAAATTAGGAGGGTTGGCAAGTATGAATATTAGCGGTGAATGCGGTGTTACAGCAGCATCGACGCTGTATAACACCGGCGGGCCAGCTCTAATGCTAAATTGATATTGCCTCAAGGGCCAAATTAAATTACACGGCGGGCCAGATTTGGCCCACGGGCCAGAGTTTGACACCCATGAGATAGACAGACAGCATTCACACTCACATTCACACACTAGGGCTAATTTAGTGTTGCCAATCAATATAACACACATTTTAAACTTGTTTGATAATGTTTAATAAGTATTTAATCAGCATTTTAGTGATCTAAATTCTAATTGGTATTGTTTTTTAAACTACTGGTGCACTATTCAGTATTTTTCTTTAACTCAGTTGAACTCATTACTAAAATTTTCTATGGGTTTTAGTTATGATTTGCCATTTTTATTGACAAAAATAGAACTAATCATCACTTTTTATTATTTAAAATGTATTAATTATTCAGTATTTACTTTGTCTTTTTATAGTGCAGCTACATTTATTGACTATTTTATTTTGTCATTTTTTATATGTTTAGTTAAGTGTAGCTATTTTTACTGCTAAAAATACAACTACTCAGCAGTTTTTATTATTCTATTTGTATTCATTATTTTATTTTAATTGTTCATATCATATTTTTAGCTACTTTAATTGTCATGTACACGAGAATTAATACCATTTTCCATTAGGAACTGAACTTTTTTTTAATAATTATGTTAATTTTACCTGTTTTATTGACGAGTTAAACCGGGGTCAGCAACCCGTGGCTCCGGCTTTGGCGCCGCCCTAGTGGCTCTCTGGAGCTTTTTCAAAAATATATAAAAATGGAAAAAGATGAGGGGGAAAAAAATAATTTTTTGTTTTAATATGGTTTATGTAGGAGGACAAACATGACACACACCTCCCTAATTGTTATAAAGCACACTGTTTATATTAAACATGCTTCACTGATTGGAGTATTTGGCGAGCGCTGTTTTGTCCTACTAATTTTGACGGTCCTTGAACTCATCCTAGTTTGTTTACATGTATAACTTTCTCTGACTTTCTAGGACGTGTTTTATGCCACTTTTTCTGTCTCAGTTTGTCCACCAAACTTTTAACGTTGTGCAGGAACGCACAAAGGTGAGTTTTGTTGATGTTATTGACTTAAGTGAAGTGCTAATCGGACATATTTGGTCACTGCATGACTGCAAGCTAATCGATGCTAACATGCTATTTAGGCTAACTGTATGTACATATTGCATCATTATGCCTCATTTGTAGCTATATTTCAGCTCATTTGGTTTCCTTTAAGTCCTCATGATTCAATTTATATCTCATGACACACTATCTGTATGTAATATGGCTTTTAATTTTTTTGCGGCGCCAGACGGATTTGTTTTTGTAGTTTTGGTCCGATATGGCTCTTTCAACATTTTGGGTTGCCGATACCACTAGTACAAGACAAATAGTACCTCAGTACTAGTATTGTTGCCTAATGTCACAAATAACATTAAAATGTGGCTAAAAATCCATCCATTTTCTACTGCTTGTCCCTCTCGAGGTGACGGGGGTCGCTGGACCCTATCTCAGCTGCGTTTTGGGCGGAAGGCAGTGTACACCCTGGACAAGTTGTCACCTCATTACAGGGCCAACACAGATAAACAGACAGTATTCACACTCACATTCACACACTAGTTGCCACTCAACCTATCCCCAGGTGCAAGTTTTTGGATTTAGGAAGAAGCCGGAGTACCCGGAAGGAACCCACGCAGTCACGGGGAGAACATGCAAACTCCGCACAGACAGATTGAACTCAGCACCTTCGTATTGTGAGGCAGACACACTAACCCTTCCCCCACCGTGCTGCCGACATTATTATTTAAGCAGCATTATTAATTAATGTTTTTCATTGCGTTAAACACAATCTCGGGTTGACAACTGCTAATTAACAAGAAGCTGTAATTAATCTCGCATAATCCCTGAGAGAACAGTCCCACCCAAAAAGTAAAGCAACTATCCTTCACTCTGAGTCACTTTTTTATGACTTCAGTTAGCACGTCCACATATTTGCATATTTATGTTTGCATACAGACCATTGTATGTCAGTCCTGTGTTGCCTGCTGATTATGAGTGTTGACAATACGTCATCCAAAAGTGAGCTTTATGCTTCCGTTCTTTCTTCCTGTTCCTTGCAGAGCTCCATGGAGTCGCCCAACCTGGAGTTTGAATACGGAGACACGGACACGCTAACGGCCGAACTCTCAGGTACACATTTCACGAGAAGAATCCAGCAATTGTTTAGTGGGCAATATCTTTAGTTCATTATTGATAACTACTTTTTAGTTTTTTTATTGCATTTGACTTTTGTTACTTTGTGTAAAATCTGCACCGCAAAGATGGAATTTCCCCATTCTGGGAAAATTAAGTTTATTCTGTCCTGTAGGAGTGTCAAACTCGTTTTTATGGAGGGCCGCTTTGAACAGTGAATAATGTATGAATATAAATGTACAATAGTCTCATTACACAATTTGCATAGGCAACTGATCATTACAAAAAAAAACAACCATAAAATTACTTGGCGGACCACATTTAATGATATGGCGGACGCAGACTTTATAAAATTATGTGGCGTGCCACGTTGAATAATGTGGTGTATTACATAAATTGATGTGGCGGACCACGTTAAATGATGTGGTGTATTACATAAAATGATGTGGCGGACCACATACAATATTACGTAAAATAATGTGGTGAACCACATAAAATGATGTGATGTAATACATAAAAGGATGTGGCGGACCACATTAAATGATGTGGCGTCTTACATCAAATAATGTGGCGGACCCCATTTAATGATGTGGCGGACCACATTAAATGATGTGGTGTATTATATAAAATGATGTGGCAGACAACGTTAAATGATGTGGCGGACCACATTAAACGATCAATCAATCAATCAATGTTTATTTATATAGCCCCAAATCACAAATGTCTCAAAGGACTCAAACGATGTGGTGTACTACATAAAATGATGTGGCGGACCACGTTAAATGATGTGGTGTATTATATAAAATGATGTGGCAGACCACATTAAACAATGTGGTGTACTACATAAAATGATGTGGCGGACCACGTTAAATGATGTGGTGTATTACATAAAAGGATGTGGTGGACCACATTAAATGATTTGGCGAACCACATTAAATACGGTGGCGTATTACATCAAATAATGTGGCGGACCACATAAAATGATGTGGCGGACCACGTTACATGATGTGGTGTACTACATAAAATGATGTGGCGGACCACGTTAAATGATGTGGTGCATTACATAAAATGATGTGGTGTATTATATAAAATGATGTGGCAGACAACGTTAAATGATGTGGCAGACCACATTAAACAATGTGGTGTACTACATAAAATGATGTGGCGGACCATGTTAAATGATGTGGTGTATTACATAAAAGGACGTGGCGGACCACAGTAAATGATGTGGTGTATTACATAAAAGGATGTGGCGGACCACATTAAATGATGTGGTGTATTACATAAAATGATGTGGCGGACCATGTTAAATGATGTGGTGTATTACATAAAAGGATGTGGCGGACCACATTAAATGATGTGGCGTATTACATCAAATAATGTGGTGTATTACATAAAATTATGTGGTGTATTACATAAAATAATGTGGCGGACCACGTTAAATGATGTGGTGTATTACATAAAATGATGTGGTGGACCACGTTAAATGAAGTGGTGTATTACATAAAATGATGTGGCGGACCACGTTAAATGAGGTGGTGTATTACATAAAATTATGTGGCGGACCACGTTAAATGATGTGGTGTATTACATAAAATGATGTGGTGGACCACGTTAAATGATGTGGTGTATTACATAAAAGGAT
Source organism: Nerophis ophidion (assembly GCF_033978795.1). Taxonomy (NCBI): domain Eukaryota; kingdom Metazoa; phylum Chordata; class Actinopteri; order Syngnathiformes; family Syngnathidae; genus Nerophis; species Nerophis ophidion. Next base: position 68,324,129 of record NC_084620.1, read on the forward strand.
GTGGCGGACCACATTAAATGATGTGGTGTATTACATAAAATGAATTGGCGGACCACATTAAATGATGTGGTGTATTACATAAAAGGATGTGGCGGACCACATTAAATGATGTGGTGTATTACATAAAATGATGTGGTGGACCACGTTAAATGAAGTGGTGTATTACATAAAATGATGTGGCGGACCACGTTAAATGATGTGGTGTATTACATAAAATGATGTGGCGGACCACGTTAAATGATGTGGTGTATTACATAAAATGATGTGGAGGACCACGTTAAATGATGTGGTGTATTACATAAAATGATGTGGTGGACCACATAAAATTATGTGGCGGACCACGTTAAATGATGTGGTGTATTACATAAAATGATGTGGTGGACCACATAAAATTATGTGGCGGACCACGTTAAATGATGTGGTGGACCACATAAAATGATGTGGCGGACCACGTTAAATGATGTGGTGTATTACATAAAATGATGTGGCGGACCACGTTAAATGATGTGGTGTATTACATAAAATGATGTGGCGGACCACGTTAAATGATGTGGTGTATTACATAAAATGATGTGGCGGACCACGTTAAATGATGTGGTGTATTACATAAAATGATGTGGTGGACCACATAAAATTATGTGGCGGACCACGTTAAATGATGTGGTGTATTACATAAAATGATGTGGTGGACCACATAAAATTATGTGGCGGACCACGTTAAATGATGTGGTGGACCACATAAAATGATGTGGCGGACCACGTTAAATGATGTGGTGTATTACATAAAATGATGTGGCGGACCACGTTAAATGATGTGGTCTATTACATAAAATTATGTGGCTGACCACATTAAATGATGTGGTGTATTACATAAAATTATGTGGCGGACCACGTTAAATGATGTGATGTATGATGGTATTTTTCGGAGTATAAGTCGCAACTGCCGAAAATGCATGATAAAGAAGGGAACAAAACATATATAAGTCGCACTGGAGTATAAGTAGCTTTTTTGGGGGAAATTCATTTGATAAAACCCAACACCAAGAATAGACATTTGAAAGGCAATTTAAAATAAATAAAGAATAGTGAACAACAGGCTGAATAAGTGTAGGTTATATGAGGCATAAATAACCAACTGCTATGTTAACCTAACATATTATGGTAAGAGTCATTCAAATAACTATAACATATAGAACATGCTGTACCTTTACCAAACAATCTGTCACTCCTAATTGATAAATCCCATAAAATCTTATACGTCTAGTCTCTTATGTGAATGAGATAAATAATATTATTTGATATATATATTTTTTTTATTTTCTGTCCTGTCCAGCTTCTCAGGCAAATCATATAGTTGATGTAGATGCCCGTATCGGCTGATCAGATTTACTTTCAAAAGAGAAGTGCAGGATACTTCTCTTGTTGCCTTATTTGAATTTGACTTTATTAAATGTATTTATATTATCATTTGTTATAGCCGGGCCGGAGCAGGAGGGGATAGAAGGAGAAAAAAAAAGAAGACAGAGGGGGAAATTGTGGGGATAAGAGGGGGATTAGACAGAGAGACAAAAACAACAACAGCAAATACAACAATAACAACAACAATAGAACAACACCAGCACATACAATATGTACAAGTATGATCGTAAAAGTGATAGCAAATAAACAGTTAGCGAAATAAATAATAATATAGTAAAGACAATGAGCATTTTTACACTAAAACTGGAGCAATACAAATATCAATAGAAAAAGCGCTATTGATCATGAACGAAACCAATAGTTTACCTCTATTATCAACAATACAGTTGTTCAAATGCAACAATACGCATACATAATGATAGCTAGAAAGATAATTAAGAAAAATAAAATAAATGAAATTAAAAAAAAAGGAATACCCAAAGATGAAAGGAAAGAGAGAGAGGCAACCTATATTAATCTTGTAGATTGTTATCGTAACAATGGGTTATTATTTGATATTTTACGGTAACGTGTTAATAATTTCACACATAAATCGCTCCTGAGTATAAGTCGCACCCCCGGCCAGACTATGAAAAAAGCTGCGACTTATAGTCCGAAAAATACGGTACATAAAAGGATGTGGCAGACCACATTAAATGATGTGGTTTATTACATAAAATTATGTGGCGGACCATGTTAAATGAGGTGGTGTATTACATAAAATGATGTGGCGGACCACATTTAATGATGTGGCGGACTACATTAAATGATGTAGTGTATTACATAGAATTATGTGGCGGACCACATTAAATGATGTGGTGTATTACATAGAATTATGTGGCGGACCACATTAAATGATGTGGTGTATTACATAAAAGGATGTGGCGGACCACATTAAATGATGTGGTGTATTACATAAAAGGATGTGGCGGACCACATTAAATGATGTGGTGTATTACATAAAATGAATTGGCGGACCACATTAAATGATGTGGTGTATTACATAAAAGGATGTGGCGGACCACATTAAATGATGTGGTGTATTACATAAAATGAATTGGCGGACCACATTAAATGATGTGGTGTATTACATAAAAGGATGTGGCGGACCACATTAAATGATGTGGTGTATTACATAAAATGAATTGGCGGACCACATTAAATGATGTGGTGTATTACATAAAAGGATGTGGCGGACCACATTAAATGATGTGGTGTATTACATAAAATGAATTGGCGGACCACATTAAATGATGTGGTGTATTACATAAAAGGATGTGGCGGACCACATTAAATGATGTGGTGTATTACATAAAAGGATGTGGCGGACCACATTAAATGATGTGGTGTATTACATAAAAGGATGTGGCGGACCACATTAAATGATGTGGTGTATTACATAAAATGAATTGGCGGACCACATTAAATGATGTGGTGTATTACATAAAAGGATGTGGCGGACCACATTAAATGATGTGGTGTATTACATAAAATGAATTGGCGGACCACATTAAATGATGTGGTGTATTACATAAAAGGATGTGGCGGACCACATTAAATGATGTGGTGTATTACATAAAATGAATTGGCGGACCACATTAAATGATGTGGTGTATTACATCAAATGATGTGGCGGACCACATTAAATGATGTGGTGTATTACATAAAATGTAAATCTATCTGCAGAGCTTTACAGCTACACAGAGGAGCCGGAGTTTGCCTTGAACCGAGACTACTTTGAGGAGGACTTCAGAAGCCATGGTGTGTGTTTATTTTGTGTTCAGTCTTTATCCCCATGCTGTACTCCTTTTTTTTTTTTTTCTCTCTCTTTTTACATTTTAGCATTACAACATCACTCAGATCAATGTTGGTATAAAAAGCACTAACCTAATTATTATTAACCGTCTGGAATTTGACATATGCTGTCTATAGGTTGACAATATACACAATAATTCATTACGTTAAGCTCATGATGCTCTAAGTTTAATAATGCGGACACGTTTGTTACTGAATATTTCTGTCTTGCAGACTTCGCATGTGTACGTAATATGCAACTAAAATGATTTAATACTTTCTTTAAATTGACACTATGATGTGTTGCACTGCAATATTGAACAATTAAGTAGACTTATTAGGTGTGTGTGGCTGTGAGCGCCTAGTAGTCCAGCATGTTTACTAAATGGCTTGACTGAAATAGAGGAAAAGACCAACCTGGTGTGCCTATTGTGGTGTCCGCCCCACTCAGACCGAGGCCGCAGGTGGATTGACCTGAGCGCGGAAGAGCAGCGCGCCTACGTGATGAGACTCCTGGATGACCTGGAGGTGACCGACAGGGACAAGAGGCTGAAGGTGGCGCGGGCCATCCTCTACCTCGCTCAGGGTGTGTGACACGTAACCTCCGTCACTACATGCTTTAGGCTCCTCTTTATCTGGAACAATGTGTTTGTGCGCAGGAGTGTTTGACGAGTGCGACGCGGAGGCGGATGTGCTGCGTTGGTCCAGACACAACGTCTTCCTGCTGTACGACATGGGCATCTTCACCGCGCTGCTGGAGCTCCTCAGCATGGAGATAGAGTGAGACGCCAACACTACTTAACACAATCAGGAGTATAAAGATAATTAAAGCTGCAAGCAGCGATGGACGGGACCGCTTTGGCTGCTGGCCCCGCGACCCAAGCCCAGATAAGCGGTAGAAGATGGATGGATGGATTATTACCAGGGGTGTAACGGTACACAAAAATTGCGGTTCGGTACGTACCTCGGTTTAGAGGTCACGGTTCGGTTCATTTTCGGTACAGTAAGAAAACAACAAAATATAAATGTTTTGGTTATTTATTTACCAAATTTGTAAACAATGGCTTTATCCTTTCAACATTGGGAACACTATGATAATTCTACCCACGTTAATCCACATTAAACTGCCTCAAGTTGTTGAAAAAAAAAACTTCTTTTACATATAAACGGTGCAACATTAAACAGTTTCCATTGAAACTGTTCAATGTCAACTCATCATGCTTAATTTATTACAGCAATTGGGAAGCCTGTAGTTCAGTGGTCCCCAGCAGAATAATTTTTTATTAATTTTTATTAAAAAAAAAAAAAAAAGTATTTTTTTTTATTTTTATTAAATCAACATAAAAAACACAATATATACTTACAATTAGTGCATCAACCACAAAAACCTCCCTTTTTCATGACAAAAACTTCCCTTTTTCATGACAAAGGAAAAAAATAAAAAAATGAAAATATAATAATTTGTCCAGGCCACGGGACAAATTATTAAGCGTTGACCGGTCCACGGATACAAAAAGGTTGGGGACCACTTCTGTAGTTGACTTTTATTATGTAAATATTGTATTTTTATCAACATGTGATAGCAGGGACCCTGCCATTCAAAACTAGGCTGCTACATTACTAATGATTAATGTAACTATAGCTGACAAATAGTACAATAGAAATATGAGCGACTATTCATCCCTAAACACAATGGAGTTCAATGAAATAACAGACAGACAGTGCTTTCCTGCCCCTAACACACACGCACACACACACATGCGCTGCTGCCCCTAACACACGCACGCACGCACTCACACACAGAAAAATGAGCTAACGTTACGCCAAAAGCTAATTAGCCTTCACCTCAAGCCTATACTGTGAGCTAGCTGAGCTGCAGTTTAAGTTTCTAGAAGGTCAACGGGCTCATAGTGATGTTTGTAATAGTTGTGATTGGGAAGTGTTTAGTATAATTTGGGTAGAGTCCGCTGCTACCCCGCTAAACGAATATCTGCTCGACGCTAAAGCATGGACTACATCGCTCTGAATACGCATTGCTGATTGGCTTTGTATGTAACCAATCAGATGGTTGTGTGGGCAGGACAATGCTGGGTGCTCACTGCTCAGACAGAGGCAGAAAGCAGAGCAGCTTGTGAAGACTTCTGCTTCCAAACTCGTTCGGTACGCCCGCGTGCCGAACCGAAACCCCCGTACCGAAACGGTTCAATACAAATACACGTACCGTTACACCCCTAATTATTACGCAGAGAAAAAGTTGTATACACATGTGTTATACATCAGTCTCATAGTAATGACGTTTGTAAAGTGGCTTGGGCCTTTTATAAGGACGCCTTGGTGCCGCCATTTTGAGACTCTAATGCAGGGGTCAGTAACGCGGTGCCCGCGGGCACCAGGTCGCCCGTAAGGACCAGATGAGTCGCCCGCTGGCCTGTTCTAAAAATAGCTCAAATAGCAGCACTTACCAGTGAGCTGCCTCTATTTTTTCAATTGTATTTATTTACTAGCAAGCTGGTCTCGCTTTGCTCGACATTTTTAATTCTAAGAGAGACAAAACTGAAATAGAATTTGAAAACGCAAGAAAATATTTTAAAGACTTGGTCTTTACTTGTTTAAATAAATTCATATATTTTTTTTACTTAGCTTCTTATAACTTTCAGAAAGACAATTTTAGAGAAAAAATAAATAACCTTAAAAATGATTTTAGGATTTTTAAACACATATACCTTTCTACCTTTTAAATTCCTTCTTCTTCTTTCCTGACAATTTAAATCAATGTTCAAGTATTTTTTTTTTTTTTTTATTGTAAAGAATAATTAATACATTTTAATTTAATTCTTCATTTTAGCTTCTGTTTTTTCGACAAAGAATATTTGTAAAATATTTCTTCAAACTTATTATGATTAAAATTCTAATAAAATTTTTTGGCAAATCTAGAAATTTAAAGATTATTTCAAAGTCTTTTGAATTTCTTTTAAAATTTTTGTTATGGAAAATCTAGAAGAAATAACGATTTGTCTTTGTTAGAAATATAGCTTGGTCCAATTTGTTATATATTCTAACAAAATGCAGATTGGATTTTAACCTATTTAAAACATGTCATCAAAATTCTAAAATTAAAGATTCGAATTAGCTAGTTTCTCTCTCCTTTTTTTTGGTTGAATTTTGAATTTTAAAGAGTCAAAATTAAATGTAATTTTAATTTTTTTTCCTGTTTTCTCCTCTTTTAAACCGTTCAATTAAGTTTTTTTTTATCATTTATTCTCTACAAAAAACCTTCCGTAAAAAGAAAAAAAATATACAGACAGAAATACCCAAGTATTTTTAACTGAGTCCCTTTGGGGCCCCGGGGGAAGTTGTAGTGGTTTTGAAAATGTAAAATACGGGAATGGCCCCGCTTGCTTTCATTTCAGTGCGTGGTGCTTAGTGGAAAAAGTTTAGATACCCCTGGTGTAAAGCATCTAAAAAAGTGCGTAAATGCTTATATTTGCCTCTTTGTGACTTTGATATATTTATTCATTCATTTTATTTTTATTGTTATCCATATCCAATATTAATTTTAATATATATATATATATATATATATATTTAAACTGTTTTCCCTTTCATTCATTAGAATTATTATTTAATTGTATTTATTTATTTATGTATTTTAATTGAATGGGTAGGTTAAGGGTGGTTTCACAAAAATAAATAGAAAAGAACATTATATTTTTTTGTAGTAACACACAGTAATAAGTACACATTATTAAGCATAAATTAAGCATGGAAGTGTTTATAAACTGCATCCTCATGAGCATTCATGTCAGAAATATGCCTTATAAATGATTTAATCAGTATTTTCAAATGCAATCATAACACTTAATAGTATGTACTTCTCATAAAGTGTTACCACTTTTGTTTAACTGTGCACTGTGTTGTGCTGCACTGTTAATGCTCAATAAAGCACATTATACATATAAAAATGACATAATATCAAGAGAGCTAATAGCTATAAGCAGTCTTGTCTAACAAGCATAATCATTTCTATATTACTGACTACATGATTAATGCTTCAGTTTTAACTTCACCTCCCAATGAGTTGCACTATATATATAATTTAAGGCTAATGATGTGTAAAATTGTGTTTTTAGTAACAACCAAGCGTGCAGCAGCGCAGTGAGGAAGCCCGCCATCTCTCTGGCAGACAGCACAGAGCTCAGGTAAATATTTTTTGGTATGCACACTCACACACTCGCATGATGTTTGTACACCCACATGCATGCTCCTAATTTGCTAAATAACTGCATATTTTGTCCACCAGTGTTGTAATTATTACGAATTACACCTGCACTCCACAGTTTTCTATGTGATGTGTGACAGAGTGCTGCTGAGCATCATGTATCTGATGGTGGAGACCATTCGGCTTCAAACGGAGGACGACAGACCAGAGTGGAGAGCAGCCAGGGAGGCCTTCAAGACTGAGCTAGGTGTTTGGAAAATGCAGCTAAACCACAATCTGGTGCAGATATTGACCGTTCACCCCATTTTAGGTGCGCCTCTGTACAACGGCGAGCCTTTTTCCCTGCTCCTCTTCACTATGGTAACCAAGTTCTGCAGCATGAACGCACCACATTTCCCCATGAAGAAAGTACTGCTGCTCCTATGGAAGACCATCCTGGTTAGTATAAGCCAAGACGCTTTTTCCTCCAGTATTTGGTGTACAGTAGAGATGCGCGGATAGGCAATTATATCATCCGCATCTCCAAAGTTGTCATCCACCCGCCGTCCACCCGAACCAACATTTTATCAGGACCGTACCCGCCCGCCAACCGCCCGCTGAAATACATCAGAGATTGTCCGCCTTTACCACTCACAGAGCTATTTATACCTGTTTCACAGAGTAATGATGACAATTGGAGCCGCTAACGTTCCGGCGACTATTCAATAGCGTTCATCCTGATTACAAGTATAAGGGCGTGCCGTGAAGCCATTGCCTTAGACATCTTCAACAACATGTACGAACCGATCTTTAGTCCGGCAACATGATGTGTGCAGCTTCTGCAATAACGCGTTCAAGATTGAAAGGCATACTGGGTGATACAGAGTACACTGATGGTTGTGATAAAAAACAACTTTAACACTTACTAATATGCACCACGCTGTGAAGCCACACCCAACAAGATTGACAAACACATTTCGGGAGAACATCCTCACAGAAACACAACATAAACGCAACACAACAAATACCCACAATCCTTTGTATTCATGACACTTCCTGAATATGTTTTACACCCCGCGCCCCCAACCCTGCCCACCTTACCGACGCACGGGGGGTGGCGGGGGGGTTTGCTGCTAGGGGTGTATAAAATAGTCAGGAAGTGTCATGAATACAAAGGATTATGGGTATTTGTTGTGTTGCGTTTATGTTGTGATACTGTGAGGATGTTCTCCCGAAATGTGTCTGTCGTTCTTAATTGGTGTGGCTTCACAGCGTGGCGCATATTACTAAGAGTGTTAAAATTGTTTATATAACAACCATTAGTGTACTCTGTGTCACCCAGTATGCCACACACAACACAACTGGACTGACAAGCAGATCATACATGTTGTAGTAGGCGTTAAAGCCAATGGCTTCATATTACGCCCTCATATTTATTAACTGGGTGACTACCGGGAGTCATTCAGGACAATAATGGCGTCACTTATTGTCTTCTTCGCTTTATGACACGGGTCTTAAATGGCACTTTGAATGGCAAAGGATACCAATCACAGAACCATGCATATCAAATAATTCCGGATGGTTCAACCGCCACCCGCCCGAATCTAATTAAAATCTATTTTTTCGTCATGTCAACCGCCCGACCCGCGGTTTATCCGCGGATGAGACCGCAAACCGCACATCTCTAGTGTACAGTTCTGCTTTTTTCTCATGGTTTTCCCTTCTAAAGCACATTATAAGGTAACCAAAACTGTATACACGGCTTTCAAAGTGATGCAATAGCTCGTTGAGAAATGTTGTTCTAAAACTGTTCGACAAATTGGTGACCCTCGCCCCATCCTTGTTTGTGAATTACTTAGCATTTCATGGAAGCTGCTTTTATAGCCAATCATGGCACCCACCTGTTCCCAATTAGCCTGCACACCTGTGGGATGTTCCATATAAGTGTTTGATGAGCATTCCTCAACTTTATCAGTAATTATTACCACCTTTCCCAACTTCTTTGTCACGTGTTGCTGGCATCAAATTCTAAAGTTAATGATTATTTACACACAAAAAAAATGTTTATCAGTTTGAACATCAAATATGTTGTCTTTGTAGCATATTCAACTGAATATGGGTTGAAAATGATTTGTAAATCATTGTATTCTGTTTATATTTACATCTAAGACAATTTCCCAACTCATATGGAAACAAGGTTTGTATCTAAAAATTGTTTTTATTATGTTAACATTGTTAAAATATTTTACAAACATTTTTTTCCCCCATCATTGTAAATTACATTAGATATGTGTCAAGCCACATTTAACAACATACAATAAACTCAGCAACCACAATGTATCCAACCGGGCATTATGTACGTTTTCCTATTCATTCCAAACATAAGTGAATAGAAGCACAAAATGCTCCTCTTCCAGTTCACCCTGGGGGGTTTCGAGGAGCTCCAGGAGATGAAAGTACGAGGCCGCGAGCGTCTCAACCTGCCCCCGCTCCCCGAGGACAGCATCAAGGTGGTGAGGGCCATGAGGGCCGCGTCGCCCCCGGCCTCCGCCATGGAGCTCATCGAGCAGCAGCAGCAGCAGAAGAGAGGGCGGCGCAGTCGAAGGGTATAGAACCCCCGACACCCACCCACCCGAGCATCAGTGGACACACACACATGAATTATATCTTACAGTACAGTTCTACACACACAAACTAGCACCTCCACCTGCTGGCTTCTTCATTAGACACTAACAGCATTATTAGTGCTAACGGATCATACACAACAATAACACTAAATTTTCATCCCATTAAAGCCATCCTTCTCTAATCCAACAACAACAACGAGGCCAACAATGATGGGACGCTTTAGGAGCGCGCACGGCGCACTCTTATGGTTTCTCATTGCCCCTCTTCCTTGTGTCCCCACAGAGTGCCTTTGTTGATAGCTTGGAAGGAGACAGTCCCTTTCCCAAGAAGCAGGTCTTTACCCGCAAATTCCCTCTCCTTCTTCTGCACTGAGCTTCTTTTGCACTCCTTCACTTCCTCTCTCTCTTTTTATGGCCTCCTCTCCTAACCCCATTCATTCATGCATCAGTCCATTAACAAATATTACTTCCACCCTTAAACTACTTTTGACAATGTAAATGCAAAACCAAATTTTTTTTTTTAAATGTGACTTTCGATAAAAAGTGCTTCACATGACTCACAACAGTTTAGGGATATTCGGCTTTCAGGCTGACTTTTAAGGGTCAATCCAAAATGCATTATAACAAGAGCTGTGAAATGTTATTTAAAGGCCTACTGAAATGAGATTTCCTTATTTAAACGGGGATAGCAGGTCCATTCTATGTGTCATACTTGATCATTTCGCGATATTGCCATATTTTTGCTGAAAGGATTTCGTAGAGAACATCCACGATTAAGTTTGCAACTTTTTGTGCTGATAAAATAGCCTTGCCTGTACTGGAAGTAGCAGACCATGTGCGCGTGACGTCACGGGTTGTGGAGCTCCTCACATCCTCACATTGTTTACAATCATGGCCACCAGCAGCAAGAGCGATTCGGACCGAGAAAGCGACGATTTTCCCATTAGTTTGAGCGAGGATGAAAGATTTGTGGATGAGCAAAGTTTAGATAGATAGATAGTACTATATTTATTCCGTCAGGAGAGTTCCTTCAGGAAAATTAAAATTTTCAGCACAATCCCATTCAAGATCAGACAAACATTACAGGGAGACAGAACAGAATCGCTGACGGGTCTGCCGGCTTCCAGCACCCCTTACATTAAAGGTGAGATATAGGTAAACGGGGGGGGGGGAAATGGAGAAAAAAGGTAGAAGATTAAAATAAAATAAAAAAATCGGTCTTAGCCTGGGACCTAGAGAGGAGGTGCAGACTGAGGCCAAGGGAAAAAAAACAACTCATAGCCATGGTACACATCCCTCTTCCATGTGTGTAAGAGGGAAACCTCAAATATCAAAGAACACAGAGCACATTAAAGACATTAAAGCAGCAGATACAAGCAGCCACTTCTACATACAGATATGAATAAAAAGTAAAAGAAACATATCCACTGTGGTGGCCTCTGCGGTGTTCCACGCCATCGTCCGCTGGGGTGGGGAGAGTATGGCCAGAGACAGGAGCAGACCCAACAAAGCAACCAAAACAGCCGACTCCACTGCCGAGAGTGAAGGTTTAGAAAAAAAAAAAAAAAACTAGACGGCAGAGCGATTCAGATGTTATTCGGCATATTTACTAAGATAATTCTGGAAAATCCCTTATCTGCTTAATGTGTTACTAGTGTTTTAGTGACATTATATGGTCGTACCTGTACAACCTGAAGGTCGGAGGGGTGTGGTGACCGCCAGTGTCTCAGAGGGAAGCCACATTTCTCGACGAGGCGAAGGCAGCCGATGCTTCCTCCACGTTGGAAGCATCCGACGGTCGGGGGCGGCCGGTGGGAGGAGGCAAGAGCTGCCTCTTTGACAGGTGCAGGACGACGGAAGCTCTCCGCTCATGTCTACGGTAAAAGCCAACTTATTACCACCATTTTCTCACTGAAACCTGCCGGTTGACATGTGGTAGGGAACCATATTCGCTTGACCGCTCTGTTCCATAGTAAAGCTTTACCGTCATCTCTCGGGAATGTAAACAAGGAAACACCGGCTGTGTTTGTGTTGCTAAAGGCGGCCGCAATACACCTCTTCCCACCTACAGCTTTCTTCTTTGACGTCTCCATTATTCATTGAACCAATTGCAAAAGATTTAGCAACACAGATGTGCATAATACTGTGGAATTATGCGATAAAAAGAGACGATTTATAGCTGTGAACAGTGCTGGACCAAAATGTCTTCTACAATGCGTGACGCCACGCACACGCGTCATCATACCGCTTTTAGCATGTTACTTTTGCACAAAATTTAAAATTACAATTTAGTAAACTAAAGCGGCCGTATTGGCATGTGTTGCAATGTTAATATTTCATCATTGATATATAAACTATCAGACTGCGTGGTCGCTAGTAGTGGCTTTCAGTAGGACTTTAAAAAAACAGATTAATCACACTTTCAAATTTGGATGAGTCATTGGTTATCACTCGCTTTACTTAATTTAAATTCACTTAAAAAAAAAAAAAGACCTTATTATTTAGACACAAATGCAATTTTACTGTCAGAATTTCATACAGCACAGGTGTCCGCCAAATCATTTAATGTGTCCCGCAAAAGCCTGGAAATGTGTTTACTCCATCTTTCTTACAAAATGTATTCATTGTATGCATTTTGAAGGAACATTTTTTTATAATGCATCATTTGCATATGTTTTAAACTTTAATATTATCTGCTCATGCAGCAAATATATTATTATTATTATTAGAGGTGGGAATTATGAGGCACCTCACAATTTGATCTGATTCAAAATGAATTCTCGATTCAAAGAGATTAACGCAATGTATTATTTGGTATAAGAATTATAATAAAACCTTTTGGTTGCTGACATATGACATATGTGCTGTGAGTAAGCATGGAAATGCACTTAAAAATATTTTTTTAAATTGATTCCTGAAAAAATATATATACATATTTATTTATATGTATACAGTACATGCCAAAAGTTTGGACACACCTTCTTATTCAATGTGTTTTCTTTATTTTAATGACTATTTACTTTGTAGCCTACTTAGTGGCCTAGTTGTTAGAGCAGGGGTCGGGAACCTTTTTGGCTGAGAGAGCCATGATAGCCAAATATTTTAAAATGTATTTCCGTGAGAGCCGTATGATATTTTTAACACAGAATACAACTGTCAGGTTCAAACACCGATGACATCTATTAAACAGACAAGAAGCAAGGAATTAAACAGAGACTGGATTCTATTTAGCTCAATGAGGAGAAACGCGTGGACCTGTACCCTTGCACAGTGTCTTCTCACGCTCTGACAAGAGAATTCTACGCCTCCTCTTTTATTTGGACTTTCCCTGATTACAACAACTAAATGCGTGGATCTCTTATTCTTTCTAATAACATAGTTATTCTGAAAGCAACAAAAAATACATAAAATACTTTTGCCCATTAATGCGACTTCTTGAAGTGGTGCAATAGAAACAGATGGATGGATTAAAATGCATGAGAATGTTTTATATTTTGAATGTTATTTTTAACACTGTGATTACCAGTGGAATTATTAATTACTTTGTGTTAAGCAACGTCAGCTGAGATTTATCTGAGAGCCAGATGGGGTCATCAAAAGAGCCACATCTGGCTCTAGAGCCATAGGTTCCCTACCCCTGTGTTAGAGTGTCCGCCCTGAGATCGGTAGGTCGTGAGTTCAAATCCCCAAAGACTATAAAAATGGGACCCGTTACCTCCCTGCTTGACACTCAGCATTAAGGGTTGGAATTGGGGGTTGAAACACCATAAATGATTCCCGGGCGCGGCACCGCTGCTGCCCACTGCTTCCCTCACCTCCCAGGGGATGATCAAGGGTGATGGGTCAAATGCAGAGAATCTAGTATGTGTGTGACAATCATTGGTACTTTAACTTTTTTTAGATTGTCACTGAAGGCATCAAAACTATGAACACATGTGGCGTTATGTACTTAAAGGGGAACATTATCGCAATTTCAAAAGGGTTAAAAACAATAAAAATCAGTTCCCAGTGGCTTGTGGTATTTTTTTAAGTTTTTTTCAAAATGTTACCGGTCCCGGAATATCCCTAAATAAGCTTTAAAGTGCCTTATTTTCGCTATCTTCGAAACCACTGTCCATTTCCCTGTGACGTCATGCAGTGCTGCCAATACAAACAAACAATGGCGAATAGCACAGCAAAATATAGCGAAGTTAGCCCGGATTCAGACTCTGATTTCAGCGGCTTAAGCGATTCAACAGATTACGCATGTATTGAAACAGATGGTCGGAGTATGGAGGCAGATAGCGAAAACGAAATTGAAGAAGAAATTGAAGCTATTGAGCGAATAGCTATTGACGCTATTCGGCCATAGAGTGGGTGTACCTAATGAAGTGGCCCATAGCAGAGCTGCCTTATTAGCATCGCCGGTAAAATGTGCGGACCAAACGATCAGGACTTATTGCATCTTGTGACACTGGAGCAACTTAAATCCGTCGATTGGTAAGTGTTTGTTTCGCATCAAATGTGGGTATCTAGTTTCAAATGTACATACAGCTAGCGTAAATAGCATGTTAGCATCGATTAGCATAGCATGTTAGCATCGATTAGCTGGCAGTCATGCCGTGACCAAATATGTCTGATTAGCACATAAGTCAACAACATCAACAAAACTCACCTTTGTGATTTCGTTGACTTAATCGTTGCAAATGCATCTGCAGGTTATCCATACATCTCTGTGCCATGTCTGTCTTAGCATCGCCAGTCAAATGTGGAGACACTTTTGCACATTCAATGGGGGTCTGCCGGCATATTTCTTGCCAGTGGTGCAACTTGAATCCCTCCCTGTTAGTGTTGTTACACCCTCCGACAACACACCCACCAGGCATGATGTCTCCAAGGTTCCAAAAAATAGTCGAAAAAACTGAAAATAACAGAACTGAGACCCGGTGTTTGTAATGTGAAAATGAAAATGGCGGCTGTGTTACCTCGGTGACGTCACGTTCTGACGTCATCGGTAAAAGACCGATAAACAGAAAGGCGTTTAATTTGCCAAAATTCACCCATTTAGTGTTCGGAAATCGGTTAAAAAAATACATGGTCTTTTTTCTGCAACATCAAGGTATATATTGACGCTTACATAGGTTTGGTGATAATGTTCCCCTTTAACAAAACAAGGGGGGGACTCCGGGATATCGATACTTTTGAAAAACAAATTTGTACTTTTGCCTTTATTAATTGATTATGATAATAATACACCACAGGACAACAATTTAAGTCAAAAAATAAAATATTTATTACAAAAGTAATATCAATAGCAATAAAGTAATGCAAATAAAGTGCAAAACAACTACTGAACCTGGCTTGTTGCCTCAAAACACACAAACACTTAAGATAAATAACAAAACTCTAGTTATTGAACAAAGTTGTAAACATGAACACAAAACAAAAGAACTGAGAAATTCAAATAAAAAAGTAATAATATCAATTACAATAAAGTAAATAGTGCAAATAAGGTGAAAACAAATACTGAACTTGGCTAGTCGCCTCACAACACACAAGAAAAAGAAAACACTAGTTATTAAACAGTTGTAAAAATGAACACAAAACAAAAGAACTGAGAAATTCTTATCGTTATTTTAGTGCAATAAAATACTTTACAGTTTACAACCAAGACATTAAGTCGCACTGCAAATGCACGCGTGTGCTTGTGCGTGTCTGCGTGAACCTCAGAGCGAATTATACTGATGTGTGTGTGTGCGAACGCACCAAACGTAATGTTAATTGTATTTATTTTATTTTATTTTGGGTTGAAGATGAATTTTTAAAGGGGAACATTATCAGCAGACCTATGTAAGCGTCAATATATACCTTGATGGTGCAGAAAAAAGACCATCTATTTTTTTAACTGATTTCCGAACCCTAAATGGGTGAATTTTGGCAAATTAAACGCCTTTCTGTTTATCGGGCTGGAGGTGATGACGTCAGAATGTGACGTCTCCGAGGTAATACAGCCGCCATTTTCATTTTCAACACATTACAAACACCGGGTCTCAGCTCTGTTATTTTCCGTTTTTTTTTTGACTATTTTTTGGAACCTTGGAGACATCATGCCTCGACAGTGTGTTGTCGGAGGGTGTAACAACACTAACAGGGAGGGATTCAAGTTGCACCACTGGCCCAAAGATGCCAAAGTGTCTGCCGCCACACCCCCATTGAATGTGCTGGAGTGTCTCCACATTTGACCGGCGATGCTAAGACAGACATGGCACAGAGATGTATGGATAACCTGCAAATGCATTTGCAACGATAGTCAACGAAATCACAAAGGTGAGTTTTGTTGATGTTGACTGCCAGCTAATCGATGCTAACATGCTACGCTAATCGATGCTAACAGGCTATTTACCGGCGGTGCTAAAGCAGACATGGCACAGAGATGTATGGATAACCTGCAAATACATTTGCAACGATAGTCAACAAAATCACAAAGTTGAGTTTTGTTGATGTTGACTGCTAGCTAATCGATGCTAATATGCTATGCTAATCGATGCTAACAGGCTATTTACCGGCGGTGCTAAAGCAGACATGGCACAGAGATGTATGGATAACCTGCAGATGCATTTGCAACTATATTACGTTTCCTTCCACCCACATTTAATGCGAAACAAACACTTACCAATCGACGGATTTAAGTTGCTCCAGTGTCACAAGATGCGAAAGTCCTGATCGTTTGGTCCGAACATTTTACCGGCGATGCTAACGCAGCTATTCGGCCATGCTATGGCTATGAATAGCGTCAATAGCTATTCGCTCAATAGCTTCAGTTTCTTCTTCAATATTTTCATACTCCAACCATCTGTTTCAATACATGCGTAATCTGTTGAATCGCTTAAGTCGCTGTAATCCGAGTTTGAATCCGAGCTAATGTCGCTATATCTTGCTGTGGTATTCGCCATTGTTTGTTTACATTGGCAGCACTGTGTGACGTCACAGGGAAATGGCCAGTGTCTTCGCAGAGAGCCGAAAATAAGGCACTTTAAAGCTTTATTTAGGGATATTCCGAGACCGGTAACATTTTGAAAAAAAACTTCAAAAAATACAACAAGCCACTGGGAACTGATTTTTATTGTTTTTAACCCTTTTGAAATTGTGATAATGTTCCCCTTTAAAGTGTTTTTAAATCTCGTTCGCGACCCATCACTAGGGAGGAGGGTGGAGTTTTTTTTTTAAATCGGAGTGATTCGCTTAATTTGGTGAAGTATCGATACCATCACGCCCGTATCGATACGATACCGATACTCACCAAGTATCGATACGCCCAGCCCTAGACCTCAGAGGCCACTTCCCTCTACAAACAGCCCGTTTGGCCAGGTAAAGCCGACTCTTCCTAACTTTTCTGTGAGTAGTCAATGTCTTCATTTGCATCTTTAACACGGCTCACTCTTCCGTTTCCTCTTTAGTCTCCGTCCCCTCACCCCTGTGTCTTCCTCTCTCCTCTCTGTTGTCTATTTCTATTTCTTTCAAACCCACGCACACCTCCCTTTTCCGCTCTATTTACTTCCTCCACCTCAGTCCAGAGGCAGGCTTTTGAGATGCAGGACTGACTCTGCTGGCTGTCAGCCACTCTCATAGCACCACCACCACCACCACCACGTCGTGTCCCATCACATTGCTGCCTTGATGCACTTATACGCAAAAGTAGGGGTCAACGTCATGCAAACGCATTTATAGAAGAAGGGACTTCAAGTTTGTAGGATTTGATTGACAGGCCACCTCATTCAACGCATGCCGTTCAATGGAGTTGCCCCCTAACCCCCGTAGTAAGACTCCCGTCACGTCCCCACCTAGCAGGGAATGGCTTCTTCATAGGGAATGTGTCCTACTCAAAGAGTCCCGCCAGTGGCGCACCATCCGCACCGCACAGCGCTGACTCATGCCTGACGCTTGCACTTATATTCTCATTCATTATAGCTACAACCCAGGTGTGTGTGTGTGTGTGTGTGTGTGTGTGTGTGTGTGTGTGTCACGCTTGAAATGCTACAAATTGTATTTCATTTTAGATATGAGCGCTTGGCTTTTAAGTGCTCATGCAAGGAGATTTGTTTGCAGTTTTAATGCAGATGTATGGTAAGTTACTCAACAGATGTTGCTTGCGCTTGCTGTGGAAAGTGTTTATTTTTTGAAGTATGTTTATAATTTTTTAAACATTTTTAGAAAACATGCTAATTTATTAGTAAATGGTTTTGCCATTTAACGCCACTCGCCAGCTAGCTTAGCTTAGCGTTGCTAGCTTAGCTTTGCTTAACATTAGACCAGAGACTTTTTTTGCTTTTTAGAAAACATGCTAATTGATTATTTTGAAAAAAATGTTTAAGTTTTGCCATTTAACACCACTCACCAGCTAGCTTAGCGTTGCTAGCTTAGCTTAGTTTAGCTTAACATTAGACCAGATACTTTTTTGCTTTTTTAGAAAAAATGGTAATTGATTATTTTGAAAAAATGTTTTAAGTTTTGCCATTTAACGCCACTCGCCAGCTAATTTAGTTTAGCGTTGCTAGCTTAGCTTACCTTAACATTAGACCAGAGACTTTTTTTGCTTTTTAGAAAACATGATAATTGATTATTTCGAAAAAATGTTTACGTTTTGCCATTTAACGCCACTCGCCAGCTAGCTTAGCTTAGCGTTGCTAGCTTAGCTTAGCTTAACATTAGACCAGAGACTTTTTTGCTTTTTAGAAAAAATGCTAATTGATTATTTTGAAAAAATTTTTAAGTTTTGCCATTTAACGCCACTCGCCAGCTAGCTTAGCTTAGCTTTGCTTAACATTAGACCAGATACTTTTTTACTTTTTAGAAAACATGCTAATTGATTATTTTGAAAAAATGTTTAAGTTTTGCCATTTAACGCCACTTGCCAGCTATCTTAGCTTAGCGTTGCTAGCTTAGCTTAGCTTAACATTAGACCAGAGACTTTTTTTGCTTTTTAGTAAACATGCTAATTGGTTATTTTGAAAAAATGTTTAAGTTTTGCCATTTAACGGCACTCGCCAGCTAGCTTAGTTTAGTGTTCTTAGCTAAGCTTAGTTTAGCTTAACATTAGACCAGAGACATTTTTTGCTTCTTTATTGCTAAATATGCTAAAACAGCTGTAAAAAATTGTGTTAGCTTAGTTTAGCTAGAAAGTAAGGGTGTAAAACTTTGGGTACCTTAACGATTCCATCCAATTTTGATTCCTCGAGTGACGATTCAATTCAAAATCAATTCTCAATTCAACACGATTCTCGATTCAAACCAATTCTTGCAATGTATTATTTGGTATGATGATTACAATGCAACTCTTTCAAAACAGGTTACAGGTTAGAAAAGATCTTTATGGTTGCATGAAGATTTCCTAAAAACATTTTTTTTTTCATTCTTCTTAAACAATTAATTTAAGAAGAAATATATTTATTTTATCAATTTTTAAAAATGAGTCGTTTTCAAAACGGTATGAATAAAAATGCTAATTGCTTATTTTGAAAAAATATTTTTGTTTTTCCATTTAACGCCACTCGCCAGCTAGTTTAGCTTAGCATTCTTAGCTTAGCTTAGTTTAGCTTAACATTAGACCAGAGACATTTTTTGCTTTTTTATTGCTTAATATGCTAAAACAGCTGTAAAAAATTGTGTTAGCTTAGTTTAGCTAGAAAGTAAGAGTGTAAATCTTTGGGTACCTTAACGATTCCATCCAACTTTGATTCCTCGAGTGACGATTCCATTCAAAATCAATTCTCAATTCAACACGATTCTCGATTCAAACCAATTCTTGCAATGTATTATTTGGTATGATGATTACAATGCAACTCTATCAAAACAGGTTATAGGTTAGAAAAAATCCATCTGGTTGCATGAAGATTGCCTAAAAACAATACATTTTTTAAAATTCTTATAAAACAATGAATTTAAGAAGAAAAAATAGTTGTTTTTTTAATTGATTTTTAAAAATGATGAGTTGTTTTCGAAACGGGATGAATAAGAATGCTAATTGCTTATTTTAAAAAAATATTTTTGTTTTTCCATTTAACGCCACTCGCCAGCTAGTTTAGCTTAGCATTCTTAGCTTAGCTTAGTTTAGCTTAACATTAGACCAGAGACATTTTTTGCTTTTTTATTGCTAAATATGCTAAAACAGCTGTAAAAAGATGTGTTAGTTTAGTTTAGCTAGAAAGTAAGGGTGTACATTTTTGGGTACCTTAATGATTCCATCCAATTTTAATTCCTCGAGTGACGATTCCATTCAAAATCAATTCTCCATTCAACACGATTCTCGATTCAAACCAATTCTTGCAATGCATTATTTGGTATGATGATTACAATGCAACTCTTTCAAAACAGGTTATAGGTTAGAAAAGATCCTTCTGGTTCCATGAAGATTTCCTAAAAACATTTTTTTTTTATTCTTCTTATACAATTAATTTAAGAAAAAATGTATTTTTTTATTGATTTTTAAAATGAGTCGTTTTCGAAACGTTATGAATAATAATGCTATTTGTTTATTTTGAAAAAATGTTTTTGTTTTGCCGTTTAACGCCACTCACTAGCTAGCTTAGCTTAGCGTTCTTAGCTTAGCTTAGTTTAGCTTAATATTAGACCAGAGAAATGTTAGCTTTTTTATGGCTAAATATGCAAACATAGCTGTAAAAATTTATGTTAGCTTAGTTTAGCATAAAGGCTAGAAAGTAAGGGAGTGAATCTTTTGGCACCTTAACGATTCCATCCGATTTTGATTCCTCGAGTGACGATTTGATTCAGAATCAATTCTCGATTCAACGCGATTCTCGATTCAAAGCAATTCTTGCAATGTATTATTTGGTATTATAATTACAATGCACCTCTTTGAAAACAGGTTATAGTTTAGAAAAGATCCTTCTTCAACATTTTTTATATATTATTCTTGTAAAACAATAATTTAAGAAGAAAAAATTGTTGTTTTTTAGTTTATTTTCAAAAATGATGAGTTGTTTTTGAAACGGGATGAATAAGAATGCTAATTGCTTATTTTGCAAAAACGTTCTTGTTTTGACATTTAACGCCACTCGACAGCTAGCTTAGCTTAGCGTTCTTAGCTTAGCTTAGTTACATTTTGGCTTTTTTATTGCTAAATATGCTAAAACTGCTGTAAAAATTGTGTTAGCTTAGTTTAGCATAAAGGCTAGAAAGTAAAGTTGTGAATCATTTGGCACCTTAACGATTCGATTTGATTTTGATTCCTGGAGTGACCATTCGATTCGGAATCAATTCTCGATTAAACACGATTCTCGATTCAAACCAATTCTTGCAATGTATTATTTTGTATGGTAATTACAAAGCAACTCTATCAAAACAGGTTATAGGTTAGAAAAAATCCATCTGGTTGCATGAAGATTGCCTAAAAACAATAATTTTTTAAAAATTCTTATAAAACAATGAATTTAAGAAGAAAAAATAGTTGTTGTTTTTTGATTGATTTTTAAAAATGATGAGTTTTCGAAACAGGATGAATAAGAATGCTAATTGCTTATTTTGCAAAAATGTTTAAGTTTTGCTATTTAACGCCACTCGCCAGCTAGCTTAGCGTTCTTAGCTTAGTTTAGCTTAACATTAGACTAGAGACATTTGGCTTTTTTATTGCTAAATATGCTAAAACAGCTGTAAAAATTGTGTTAGCTTAGTTTAGCATAAAGGCTAGAAAGTAAGGTTGTGAATCATTTGGCACCTTAAACTTGAAAAAATATGAGTCATTTTCGAAACGGGATGAGTAAGAATAGCGATTCGGATGAAAATAAATTACCTTACGAAAAACCTTTCTTCTCGAATACCTAAAATATAAACTATTAACTTTAAAGATAGGGAACGCTTACCTTAGCTTGGTAAGCCTAATTTAAAGACGTGTAAAGTGTTCCCTCCACATGGCTGAATTTGCTTACTCAGTTATCGTCGTTTAGCATCGAGACTAAAAAGTCACGGAACTATATGTCCAAATATTTTCTGTACGGTATAAACCTAAATATGATACTTTTAAAGCTTGAGCAACTGTTAGCTTAGCTTAGTGTAGCTTAGCGTGCCGTTAAACAGGAAGTCTACTCTCCTACACTCGGAAGTTGGAAGTCGAAGATAGGAATGATGTTACAGCAGCTCAGTTGTGAACATTCTAGTTACGATGTCGGAAATCAAGATGTCCACATCCACGGAAACCATGTTTATGCTTGCATTGGCTGAATATTAGCAACTTATGGAAAAATACGCACTTCAAACACAGTGGAAGAAGACGAAACACTAATTGTTTTGCTTAAAACAATATATAAAACAATATATTTTAACATACACATATTGAAATGTCAAACAATACAACACACACGGCTGATTTAGTTTTACGAAAAATAGTCAGAAAAGGCTAATAATGGATATTACAGAAGCTTCTGTTATTGTTTACACTCAGAGCAGCCCTCTTTGAAGCCAACTCGGCGGTTGCGAGGACTTTCTGAGTGGGAAATCCAACCTCGGCGGGCCTTCCAGTTCAAATCTCTCTGAACTCGGAAATTCCCACTTCACAGTGCAAATGAGAAGCGGCATTTTCATAGACAGGAAGTGTTTCTACTTTCATACACGTTTGATTCTTTAAAGCAGGGGTAGGGAACCTATGATGACTGCATCTGGCTCTCGGATAAATCTGAGCTGACACTACTTAACACAATAAGTAATGAATAATTCCATTTGTAATCACAGTGTTAAAAATAACGTTAAAAATATAAAAATGCTCATGCATTTGAATCCATCCATCCTTTTTCTACCACACCTGTTCAAGAAGTTGCCTTAAGGGTAAGAAATAATTTATTTATTATTGGTTAGTGTACGGTTAGCCCTCTTGGGGGTTCTTCAACAAGGCCCAGCTGGGCCATTAACACACATTTTGCTGATTTTGAGGCCGGTCCTGGCAGCACCCTGCTTCGCTGCAGACCCGCAGGCCACGCCCCATCCTAAGTTAGCTTCAGAATAACAATGTTATTACAAATAATAAGAGACCTATTATACTCTAGAAATGTTGGTCTTACTTAAAAATGTACACTTTTAGTTGTATTCAGTGTTAAAAATATATTATATGGCTCTTACGTAAATACATTTTAAAATATTTGGCTTCTTGGCTCTCTCAGCCAAAAAGGTTCCTGACCCCTGCTTTAAAGCTTAGTTTAGCATTGAGATTAAAGGCCTACTGAAATGAGATGTTCTTATTTAAACGGGGATAGCAGGTCCATTCTATGTGTCATACTTGATCATTTCGCGATATTGCCATATTTTTGCTGAAAGGATTTAGTAGAGAACATCGACGATTAAGTTCGCAACTTTTGGTCGCTAATAAAAAAGCATTGCCTGTACCGGAAATAGCAGACGATGTGCGCGTGTCGTCACGGGTTGTGGAGCTCCTCACATCTGAACATTGTTTACAATCATAGCCACCAGCAGTGAGAGCGATTCGGACCGAGAAAACGACAATTTCCCCATTAAATTGAGCGAGGATGAAAGATTTCTGGATGAGGAAAGTGAGAGTGAAGGACTAGAAGAAAAAAAAAGATGAGGGCAGTGGGAGCGATTCAGATGTTATTAGACACATTTACTAGGATAATTCTGGAAAATCCCTTATCTGATTATTGTGTTACTAGTGTTTTAGTGAGATTATAAAGTCATACCTGAAAGTCGGAGGGGTGCGGTGACCGCCAGTGTCTCTGAGTGAAGCCATGGAGGAGCCAAGAAAGTCGCAGCTGCCTCTTTGACAGCTGCAGGAAGAACAACACAAGCTCTGCTCATGTTTACGGTAAGAGCCAACTTATTACCACAATTTTCTCACCAAAACCTGCCGGTTGACATGTGGTAGAGAAACATGTTTGCTTGACCGCTCTGTTCCATATTAAAGCTTCACAACAAACAGAGAAACACCGGCTGTGTTTGTGTTGCTACAGCCGGACGAAATACACCGCTTTACACCAACAGCATTCTTCTTTGACGTCTCCATTATTAATTGAACAAATTGCAAAAGATTCAGCAACACAGATGTCCAAAATACTGTGTAATTACGCGATTAAATCGGACGACTTTTAGCCGTGAGTGGTGCTGGGAGAAAATGTCCGCTACAACCAATAACGTCACAAGCCCGCGTCAACATAAGCGTCATCATTCCGCGACGTTTTCAACAGGACATTCGCGGGAAATTTAAAATTGCAATTTAGTAAACTAAAAAGGCCGTATTGGCATGTGTTGCAATGTTAATATTTCATCATTGATATATAAACTATCAGACTGTGTGGTCGCTAGTAGTGGCTTTCAGTAGGACTTTAAAACCTCAGAGAGTTCAAATATAAGATGTGTGGTATATCTGCTTATGCTTCAACTCTGAGTGACCGTTAGCTTAGCGTGCCCTTAGAACAGGAAGTCTACTCTTACTGTTTGAGCCAAATACACTTTCTGTCTGTCAAATTGATGACATCACTAAAGGGGTTAGCTCCAAGGCCAAGTGCCTGGCTATTTAGGGAGGAGTCAGGATCTTGCTCAGGTGTTGCTGAGTAGAGGCGCAACAGTTTCTGACTGTGACAGGCTAGATTTTGTTTGTTCCCGTGTATGTTCCGTTTTTGTACAAAGTATGTTATATAAATGTGAGTTTATGATATTAAATATTTTAGTTAAACATGGACACAATTTTTGGACATGGATTATTAGCCGGCTGCACATGTCGGAACTAGCTTCATTATATTGGGCACCAGTAGCAGTAATAGTAAAGGACTTTACCGCTACAAATAAGTCAAAAACGTGTTTATTTTTTTATTTGTATTTTTGTGACAAAAATATTTAATATCATAAACTCACATTTATATAACACACTTTTTACAAAAACGGAAAATACAAACAAAGACTAGCCTGTCACAGTCAAAAATTGTTGCGCCTCTAACTCAGCAACACCTGAGTTAGATCCCGACTCCTTCCTAAATAGCCAGGCACTTGGCCTTGGAGCCAACCCCTTTAGTGATGTCATGAATTTGACAGACAGAAAGAGTATATGGCTCTAAAACTTACACTTGCTCGCTTAGTTTCTACTCTCATATACCTTTGATACTCATAAGCCAGGGGGTGTCCGAAGTGCGGCCCGGGGGCCATTTGCGGGCCGCAGCTAATCGTTTACCGGCCCGCCACACTTTCTGCAAAATTGATAGTATTGCAAAAATTTAAAAAAATCATTTAAAAAAAGTGGAATGAGGTGAAATCTAATGAGAAAAAGTGGCAATGTTGACACAAAGCTGCCATGCAGGCAGTTTTTCTGTTCCTTTTGTCTTTATTTTCTTTTTTTTCCATTGCTCCAAAAAAAAGGACCAAAAAAAATCTGTTTTAGTGAATTATTACTTAAAAAATATCACTTTAAAATGTTTTATGTAGAAAAAATATTGCATATGTTGTGTGGTTGCCATATAAAAACATCAAAGTTTTGACAAAAGAGCATAAAACAAACAAAACTATATTTTAAACTTAAAATCGACAGATGCATCGGAAGTTGATCTTGAAATTTAAGTGTTAAAAAAAACTTAATAAAAATGTATCACTTTATAAGTGGGGAACCTTTCGGATCTCAAATATATTTAGTAGGATTTTATTTAACTTTTCACTGTGATTACTCAAAAATATTAAATAATTAAAATCAATGGAGGGCTTTAATTGCTAAATAAAAGAACTCTCCTGAAGGAATCAAAATCAATAAAGTACTATATATCTCTAGATACAGCATATTTCACTACTTTTACTATAAAAAACAAAATTGTCTTTGACAGAAAAGGCATAAAACCTTATTTGTTTTACTTTATATCAACCTCAAGTTGATTTAGAGATTTACTGTAAGCATTAAATTAAAAATAATAATAATAATTTTACTTATTTTTAACATTTTAGTGACTGAGACCAGGAGCCCTGAGGATTAAAAAAAAAATCCATATATTTTGTTATGGTTTGAAAATGAAAAATATCAAAATGGTCCCCGCATGCTTACATTTTTCCATGTGGAAAAAGTTTGAACACGCCTGTTATAAGTTTAGTTCAGCACTAACAAGAAGTGTTTCTATTCTCATGCATTTTCGACACTTGTTAGCTGAGCGCAGTATTAAAATAGGAAGTATTTGTACTCATAGGTCCTTGACACTTGTTAGCTTAGCATAGCATTAAGACCATAGACATCTTCTAAGGGTACGCAGCATCCAGCGCTACTGCCTCCTGTCGCTAACGAGACGCAGGGCCGCCATCTTGGAGTGGTGATCCGCTCCCCTCTGCAATTTATTGGGCAGGAGCGATGAACTGTCAGCGCATTTAATTCATCTTACCTCACTGAATACCACTGACTTTCACACATTTTTTTGTCATACGTGTAGCTATTACAAAGGACACATGTTTTGGCGTGTTTTTTTATTCATAGTTTGCTTAACAGTAATATAATTCTTATATGCCAGGGGTCGGCAACCTTTACCACTCAAAGAGCCATTTTGACCCGTTTCACAAAATATAGAAGACAATGGGAGCCGCAAAACTCTTTTGAAATTTAAAATGAAATAACACAGCATAAAGAGTTTTTTTCTGCTTTGTGCTATGAGTAAACCAGGGGTCTTAGACACCTTAAATGAATCCCGCTTGACAGCATTACACTTGTCAAACCTCCCAAAATTTCCAGGAGGTTCCCGAATTCTCACAGCAACCATTCTCGCGAATATCTACTGATGGTCACTCAGATAACAATAAGCGCGTGCTATGAAGCCACTGCCTTTGACGCATTCTACAACATGTACAAAACGCTTACCAGCCGAGAAACATGTTGTTTGTGGTTTCCACAGATGGACTCACGTGACTGCAAGGCATATTTGTTCAACAGCCATACAGGCCACACTGAAGGTTGTGATATAAACAACTTTAACACTCTTACTAATATGCGCCACACTGTGAACCCACACCACACAAGAATGACAAACACATTTCGGGAGACATTCCTCACAGTAACACAGCAAATACCCAGAATCCTTTGCATCCATGACTCTTCCTGACAATATTATACACCCCGCTAGCACCAAACCCCGCCACTCCCTCACCATCCGTGCGTCGGTTGAGGTGGGCAGGGTTGGGGAGACGGGGGTGTATAATAGTCAGGAATAGTCATGAATGCAAAGGATTCTGGGCATTTGTTGTGTTGCGTTTATGTCGTGTTACTGTGAGGATAATAATAATAATGGATTAGATTTATTTCGCGCTTTTCTATTGTTAGATACTCAAAGCGCTCACAGAGAAGTGGGAACCCATCATTCATTCACACCTGGTGGTGGTAAGCTACATCTGTAGCCACAGCTGCCCTGGGGTAGACTGACGGAAGCGTGGCTGCCAGTTTGCGCCTACGGCCCCTCCTACCACCACCAATCATTTATTCATCATTCATTCACCAGTGTGAGCGGCACCGGGGGCAAAGGTGAAGTGTCTTGCCCAAGGACACAACGGCAGCGATTCGGATGTCAATAGGTGGGAAGCGAACCTGCAACCCTCAGGTTTCTGGCACGGCCGCTCTACCCACTACGCCATGCCACCCCAAAGATGTTCTCCCGAAATGTGTTTGTCATTCTTGTTTGGTGTGGGTTCACAATGTGGCGTATATTAGTAAGACTGTTAAAGTTGTTTATATCACAACCTTCAGTGTAACCTGTATGGCTGTTGACCAAGTATGCCTTGCAATCTCGTTCGTGTGACGATAGAAGCAGCGAAATGCCTGTGTCCGGCCGGCACGCACTGCGCAGATACCATAGTGTACAGGTGGCGCGATGACATGTTGTAGAGGACGTTAAAAGTAAAGCCATCTCGGCATGCCCTCAATATTGTAGTCCGAGTGAAAATCGGAGAATGTTAGCACCGAGTGATGTCCGGGAGAGGCACCAAAATCCGGAAACCCCCCGAAATAATCCGCGGGGTCGGCGATTATGCAGCTGAGCCACAGTTTGCCGAACCCTGTTATATGCTATAAGTGACCAGATCAAAACTGGGAATATAATCCCAGTAAAGGGGTAAAAAAACATTCAGCTATTTTTAAATTCAAGAAACATTATGATTAGGTTATATATACATGCGTATATCCT
Source organism: Nerophis ophidion (assembly GCF_033978795.1). Classification (NCBI taxonomy): domain Eukaryota; kingdom Metazoa; phylum Chordata; class Actinopteri; order Syngnathiformes; family Syngnathidae; genus Nerophis; species Nerophis ophidion. The sequence goes on from NC_084620.1 coordinate 68,352,337, forward strand.
ACGTAAACAATGTATAAATACATTAGATATCTATATATCTTAGGGACCTATAGACCAGGGGTCACCAACACCAGGTAGCCCGTAAGGACCAGATGAGTCGCCCGCTGGCCTGTTCTAAAAATAGCTCAAATAGCAGCACTTACCAGTGAGCTGCCTCTATTTTTTCAATTGTATTTATTTACTAGCAAGCTGGTCTCGCTTTGCTCGACATTTTTAATTCTAAGAGAGACAAAACTCGAATAGAATTTGAAAATCCTAAAAAATATTTTAAAGACTTGGTCGTCACTTGTTTAAATAAATTCATTTATTTTTTTCCTTTCTTCTTATAACTTTCAGAAAGACAATTTTAGAGAAAAAAATACAACCTCAAAAATGACTTTAGGATTTTTAAACACATATACCTTTTTACCTTTTAAATTCCTTCCTCTTATTTCCTGACAATTTAAATCAATGTTCAAGTAAATGTATGTTTTTTATTGTAAAGAATAATAAATACATTTTAATTTAATTCTTAATTTTAGCTTCTGTTTTTTCGACGAAGAATATTTGTGAAATATTTTTTCAAACTTATTATGATTAAAATAAAATACAAATATTCTGGCAAATCTAGAAATTCTGTAGAATCAAATTGAAATCTTATTTGAAAGTCTTTTGAATTTATTTAAAAAATGTTGTTCTGGAAAATCTAGAAAAAATAATGATTTGTCTTTGTTAGAAATCTAGCTTGGTCCAATTTGTTATATATTCTAACAAAGTGCAGATTGGATTTTAACCTATTTAAAACATGTCATCAAAATTCTAAAATCTTAATCAGGAAAAAGGACTAATGATGTTCTATAAATTATTATTTTATGTTTTTTCAAAAGATTCAAATTAGCTAGTTTTTCTCTTCTTTTTTTTGGTTGAATTTCGAATTTTAAAGAGTCGAAATTGAAGATAAACTATGTTTCAAAATTAAATTTTCCTTTTTTTCCTGTTTTCTCCTCTTTTAAACCATTCAATTAAGTGTTTTTTCATCATTTATTCTCTACAAACAACCTTCCGTAAAAGGAAAAAAAAATGTACGACGGAATGACGGACAGAAATACCCATTTTTTTTAATATAAATAGATTTATTTATTCAAGGTAAATTGAGCAAATTGGCTATTTCGGGCAATTTATTTAAGTGTGTATCAAACTGGTAGCCCTTAGCATTAATCCGTACCCAAGAAGTAGCTCTTGGTTTCAAAAAGGTTGGTGACCCCTGCTATAGACTGCATCTCTGTTGCTGCAGCAGCAAATAGTTTATTCTGTCTTGACACTTTGTATTGATATTTTGTATTATATTCTTCCCTTAAAGGATAATGTTTACAGTGATTGTTTTATATGGATTTTTTTTGTATGTCGCTTTGGAAAAATACGTAAACATAAAAATATATAAACACCTGAAAGTCTTCATATCAGCTAAAACCACCAGTCTGTTTCACTGGATTCAGAATAAAACCAAATTCTGTCTTACCCAACAATGTTAGTATTTAAATATTGTTACTTGAAGACTTATACATTATTAAATGTAAATAATTTCATTGACAAGCAATTATATTAGGGTCATACTCTTGTTTGCTAGTGGCTACGATTTCAGTACTATTGAAGATCTTTGCTCACACTCAACTCAGTGGTAAAATTAATTTCACAAAATACAACCAATAGTACGTTAATGTTAAATCTTACTTGTGAAAAGTAATCCCCCGATTCCTATTTTCAGCAGTCCGCTTATTTGAGCAGAAAAACGCTGAACACCAACCCGGCATCTTTGTTTTCTACCTGTCAACTGTCAGTTTAGCATCTTTGTTTTCTACCTGTCAACTGTCAGTTTAGCATCTTTGTTTTCTACCTGTCAACTGTCAGTTTAGCATCTTTGTTTTCTACCTGTCAACTGTCAGTTTAGCATCTTTGTTTTCTACCTGTCAACTGTCAGTTTAGCATCTTTGTTTTCTACCTGTCAACTGTCAGTTTAGCATCTTTCTTTTCTACCTGTCAACTGTCAGTTTAGCATCTTTCTTTTCTACCTGTCAACTGTCAGTTTAGCATCTTTCTTTTCTACCTGTCAACTGTCAGTTTAGCATCTTTGTTTTCTACCTGTCAACTGTCAGTTTAGCATCTTTCTTTTCTACCTGTCAACTGTCAGTTTAGCATCTTTCTTTTCTACCTGTCAACTGTCAGTTTAGCATCTTTCTTTTCTACCTGTCAACTGTCAGTTTAGCATCTTTGTTTTCCACCTGTCAACTGTCAGTTTAGCATCTTTGTTTTCCACCTGTCAACTGTCAGTTTAGCATCTTTGTTATCTACCTGTCAACTGTCAGTTTAGCATCTTTGTTTTCTGCCTGTCAACTGTCAGTTTAGCATCTTTGTTTTCTGCCTGTCAACTGTCAGTTTAGCATCTTTTTTTTCTACCTGTCAACTGTCAGTTTAGCGTCATTGTTTTCTACCTGTCAACTGTCAGTTTAGCATCTTTGTTTTCTACCTGTCAACTGTCAGTTTAGTATCTTTGTTTTCTACCTGTCAACTGTCAGTTTAGTATCTTTATTTTCTACCTGCCAACTGTCACTTTAGCATCTTTGTTATCTACCTGTCAACTGTCAGTTTAGCATCTTTGTTTTCTACCTGTCAACTGTCAGTTTAGTATCTTTATTTTCTACCTGCCAACTGTCACTTTAGCATCTTTGTTATCTACCTGTCAACTGTCAGTTTAGCATCTTTGTTTTCTACCTGTCAACTGTCAGTTTAGCATCTTTCTTTTCTACCTGTCAACTGTCAGTTTAGCATCTTTGTTTTCCACCTGTCAACTGTCAGTTTAGCATCTTTGTTTTCCACCTGTCAACTGTCAGTTTAGCATCTTTGTTATCTACCTGTCAACTGTCAGTTTAGCATCTTTGTTTTCTGCCTGTCAACTGTCAGTTTAGCATCTTTTTTTTCTGCCTGTCAACTGTCAGTTTAGCGTCATTGTTTTCTACCTGTCAACTGTCAGTTTAGCATCTTTGTTTTCTACCTGTCAACTGTCAGTTTAGTATCTTTGTTTTCTACCTGTCAACTGTCAGTTTAGTATCTTTATTTTCTACCTGCCAACTGTCACTTTAGCATCTTTGTTATCTACCTGTCAACTGTCAGTTTAGCATCTTTGTTTTCTACCTGTCAACTGTCAGTTTAGTATCTTTATTTTCTACCTGCCAACTGTCACTTTAGCATCTTTGTTATCTACCTGTCAACTGTCAGTTTAGCATCTTTGTTTTCTACCTGTCAACTGTCAGTTTAGCATCTTTGTTTTCCACCTGCCAACTGTCAGTTTAGCATCTTTGTTTTCTACCTGTCAACTGTCAGTTTAGCATCTTTGTTATCTACCTGTCACCTGTCAGTTTAGCATCTTTGTTTTCTACCTGTCAACTGTCAGTTTAGCATCTTTGATTTCTACCTGTCAACTGTCAGTTTAGCATCTTTGTTTTCTACCTGTCAACTGTCAGTATAGCATCTTTGTTTTCTACCTGTCAACTGTCAGTTTAGCATCTTTGTTTTCTACCTGTCAACTCTCAGTTTAGCAACTTGGTTTTCCACCTGTCAACTGTCAGTTTAGCATCTTTGTTTTCCACCTGCCAACTGTCAGTTTAGCATTTTTGTTATCTACCTGTCAACTGTCAGTTTAGCATCTTTGTTTTTTACCTGTCAACTGTCAGTTTAGCATCTTTGTTATCTACCTGTCAACTGTCAGTTTAGCATCTTTGTTTTCTACCTGTCAACTGTCAGTTTAGCATCTTTGTTTTCTACCTGTCAACTGTCACTTTAGCATCTTTGTTTTCTACCTGTCAACTGTCAGTATAGCATCTTTGTTTTCTACCTGTCAATTGTCAGTTTAGCATCTTTGTTATAGATCTACCTGTCAACTGTCAGTTTAGCATCTTTGTTTTCTACCTGTCAACTGTCAGTTTAGCATCTTTGTTATCTACCCTTAAACTGTCAGTTTAGCATCTTTGTTATCTACCTGTCAACTGTCAGTTTAGCATCTTTGTTTTCTACCTGTCAACTGTCAGTTTAGCATCTTTGTTTTCTACCTGTCAACTGTCAGTTTAGCATCTTTGTTTTCTACCTGTCAACTGTCACTTTAGCATCTTTGTTTTCTACCTGTCAACTGTCACTTTAGCATCTTTGTTTTCTACCTGTCAACTGTCAGTTTAGCATCTTTGTTTTCTACCTGTCAACTGTCAGTTTAGCATCTTTGTTTTCTACCTGTCAACTGTCAGTTTAGCATCTTTGTTTTCTACCTGTCAACTGTCACTTTAGCATCTTTGTTTTCTACCTGTCAACTGTCACTTTAGCATCTTTGTTTTCTACCTGTCAACTGTCAGTTTAGCATCTTTCTTTTCTACCTGTCAACTGTCAGTTTAGCATCTTTCTTTTCTACCTGTCAACTGTCAGTTTAGCATCTTTCTTTTCTACCTGTCAACTGTCAGTTTAGCATCTTTGTTTTCTACCTGTCAACTGTCAGTTTAGCATCTTTCTTTTCTACCTGTCAACTGTCAGTTTAGCATCTTTCTTTTCTACCTGTCAACTGTCAGTTTAGCATCTTTCTTTTCTACCTGTCAACTGTCAGTTTAGCATCTTTGTTTTCCACCTGTCAACTGTCAGTTTAGCATCTTTGTTTTCCACCTGTCAACTGTCAGTTTAGCATCTTTGTTATCTACCTGTCAACTGTCAGTTTAGCATCTTTGTTTTCTGCCTGTCAACTGTCAGTTTAGCATCTTTGTTTTCTGCCTGTCAACTGTCAGTTTAGCATCTTTTTTTTCTACCTGTCAACTGTCAGTTTAGCGTCATTGTTTTCTACCTGTCAACTGTCAGTTTAGCATCTTTGTTTTCTACCTGTCAACTGTCAGTTTAGTATCTTTGTTTTCTACCTGTCAACTGTCAGTTTAGTATCTTTATTTTCTACCTGCCAACTGTCACTTTAGCATCTTTGTTATCTACCTGTCAACTGTCAGTTTAGCATCTTTGTTTTCTACCTGTCAACTGTCAGTTTAGTATCTTTATTTTCTACCTGCCAACTGTCACTTTAGCATCTTTGTTATCTACCTGTCAACTGTCAGTTTAGCATCTTTGTTTTCTACCTGTCAACTGTCAGTTTAGCATCTTTCTTTTCTACCTGTCAACTGTCAGTTTAGCATCTTTGTTTTCCACCTGTCAACTGTCAGTTTAGCATCTTTGTTTTCCACCTGTCAACTGTCAGTTTAGCATCTTTGTTATCTACCTGTCAACTGTCAGTTTAGCATCTTTGTTTTCTGCCTGTCAACTGTCAGTTTAGCATCTTTTTTTTCTACCTGTCAACTGTCAGTTTAGCGTCATTGTTTTCTACCTGTCAACTGTCAGTTTAGCATCTTTGTTTTCTACCTGTCAACTGTCAGTTTAGTATCTTTGTTTTCTACCTGTCAACTGTCAGTTTAGTATCTTTATTTTCTACCTGCCAACTGTCACTTTAGCATCTTTGTTATCTACCTGTCAACTGTCAGTTTAGCATCTTTGTTTTCTACCTGTCAACTGTCAGTTTAGTATCTTTATTTTCTACCTGCCAACTGTCACTTTAGCATCTTTGTTATCTACCTGTCAACTGTCAGTTTAGCATCTTTGTTTTCTACCTGTCAACTGTCAGTTTAGCATCTTTGTTTTCCACCTGCCAACTGTCAGTTTAGCATCTTTGTTTTCTACCTGTCAACTGTCAGTTTAGCATCTTTGTTATCTACCTGTCACCTGTCAGTTTAGCATCTTTGTTTTCTACCTGTCAACTGTCAGTTTAGCATCTTTGATTTCTACCTGTCAACTGTCAGTTTAGCATCTTTGTTTTCTACCTGTCAACTGTCAGTATAGCATCTTTGTTTTCTACCTGTCAACTGTCAGTTTAGCATCTTTGTTTTCTACCTGTCAACTCTCAGTTTAGCAACTTGGTTTTCCACCTGTCAACTGTCAGTTTAGCATCTTTGTTTTCCACCTGCCAACTGTCAGTTTAGCATTTTTGTTATCTACCTGTCAACTGTCAGTTTAGCATCTTTGTTTTTTACCTGTCAACTGTCAGTTTAGCATCTTTGTTATCTACCTGTCAACTGTCAGTTTAGCATCTTTGTTTTCTACCTGTCAACTGTCAGTTTAGCATCTTTGTTTTCTACCTGTCAACTGTCACTTTAGCATCTTTGTTTTCTACCTGTCAACTGTCAGTATAGCATCTTTGTTTTCTACCTGTCAATTGTCAGTTTAGCATCTTTGTTATAGATCTACCTGTCAACTGTCAGTTTAGCATCTTTGTTTTCTACCTGTCAACTGTCAGTTTAGCATCTTTGTTATCTACCCTTAAACTGTCAGTTTAGCATCTTTGTTATCTACCTGTCAACTGTCAGTTTAGCATCTTTGTTTTCTACCTGTCAACTGTCAGTTTAGCATCTTTGTTTTCTACCTGTCAACTGTCAGTTTAGCATCTTTGTTTTCTACCTGTCAACTGTCACTTTAGCATCTTTGTTTTCTACCTGTCAACTGTCACTTTAGCATCTTTGTTTTCTACCTGTCAACTGTCAGTTTAGCATCTTTGTTTTCTACCTGTCAACTGTCAGTTTAGCATCTTTGTTTTCTACCTGTCAACTGTCAGTTTAGCATCTTTGTTTTCTACCTGTCAACTGTCACTTTAGCATCTTTGTTTTCTACCTGTCAACTGTCACTTTAGCATCTTTGTTTTCTACCTGTCAACTGTCAGTTTAGCATCTTTGTTTTCTACCTGTCAACTGTCAGTTTAGCATCTTTGTTTTCTACCTGTCAACTGTCAGTTTAGCATCTTTGTTTTCTACCTGTCAACTGTCAGTTCAGGATGCTCGCCGGCTCCTCATCGCCACTTCAGGATGGCGGCTGCAATTCTCGCGTCACAGCAGCCAATGCTGCGTCTACTTAAAGATGTCTACGGTTAAGACAGGAAGTACTCTCATGCAGTACTCTCAAAATATGTAGCCTCCTGTAGTTTAACGCTAACTATTGGTGTGTATGTCAGCATAAAGTCATTAAACTGTAGTGTTTTATTGTTTTTGTCATTTAAGGCAGTAAAATGATCTGCTGTGTCCCCCTCCTCCCCAGCCGCTGGTCAAACAGGACAGCTTGGACACGTACAACGAGCGAGACCCCTTCAAGAACGACGACGCCCGCGATGAGGAGGAGGACCCCGAGGACGTCGACAGCGGCATCGAG